>NC_047668.1:35709965-35886954 GCF_011762505.2 Arvicanthis niloticus | reverse complement strand
CAAAACAAGGGCCATGCTAACGCCAAGGAGGGGATGCTCGGTGACCTCAAACTACTGACAATGAAGTACGGGTAATGAATGGGGCAATGCTGTGGGCATGAAAGCACTCTTCCACAAAGAACTTTTACTATAATTTCGGAAATTAACTAGAAAGGAAGGGAAGGGAAGGGAAGGGAAGGGAAGGGAAGGGAAGGGAAGGGAAGGGAAGGGAAGGGAAGGGAAGGAAGGAAGGAGTAAAATATTTTAAAAACACTACCTTAACCCTAGGGTTCACACAGCAAGCCCTACAAGTCCGGAGTGTGCTTCGGGACAGGCTTGCACCGCAGCTTCATCCATCAAGCAGCTGCAGGGGATTTCCTCCTCAATGTTGCAGGCGTGTTGTCCACAGCAGTCTCCTTTATCCATCTGTTGCTATGCACTTGTTCTCAGCCTGCATGACGTTTTTTGAATCTAACTAAGGTCTTTCTTGACGTTTTATATGTTGCTACATGTGTAGATTTATATCTTTCATTTCACTACTTTTCTCGCTTTCTTTTCTTCTTTTCAGCCAATCATATTTTACTCATGTGATTTTTAATTGTGTTATTCATAGGAGACTTCTTGCTTTCCTTTTCAAGTGTTTCTCCTGAAGCTCATCTTCAGAAAGTGGCTTTATCTTGTTCCTCTGTTACTACCCAGATGCCGTAAAGGTCTTTGAGACTTCAAACAACATCCAAACTAGATCATTCTCCCACAAACACAGGCTTCTTTTCACTTATATTTTAACTTCAACAGGGACAGAGCAATAGTGTGCCTCTTTTACAGAATTTGTTGAGGTTCATCCACAGAGTGCTGTGTGCTCCATTTCTCCTCTGTTTCTGTCTCTCTGACTCTGTCTGTCTCCATCTCTTGCCTGAACTTGTTCCTTCTCTGACTTCCATTAAATTCACTGTTCAGTCTCCAAGAGCTACTCTATCATGAGGTTGGAATTCTTGGGAAGACCTTGGGAAGGTAGATCAGAAGAGTCATACTTTAAATGTGCAGAATTAAACACAAATCAATCACAAGGAAACAGGGCAAACACTTTAAGCTGCAATTTATTGTAAGTGGGTGATTTTCTTGAAACCTCCCGATGACCGTGTTATGGAAATGTTTGAGTCAATGTGGCTTGCAGCTCCCACTTGTAGTAAAAAGGGGTAAACAACCACAATAACAAAAGGCACTCTCCATGTTTTCTCCTTCAGTTTAGATTCCCCAGGTGCTCAGCTGGACTTAAAACCTGTTAATTGACTTGTTTTTACTTTGAAGATTTCTTACATTACTACACACTCATTTGCATTATTTTCACCCCCTCCTCCTTCGATTCCTGACTTCATGCTTCATGACCACTCTTTCCATCCACGCGATTTATCCTCCTGAGTCCAATTATTGGCGGTCTGTTACTTGCATTTAGTGATCTATTATTTGCATTCATTTGGGGTTGATCACTTAGAAACAGAAGAAACAATCAAGCTCAAATCTAGTAGATGAAAAATTAACAAAATAATAATAACAGAGCAATGCAAAGAAACAATGAGTCTAAGAACTGCTTTTTAAAACAACAAAAATAACAACAACAACAAAAAGATTTATAAATCCTTAGTTGAATTAACTGAAAGAGGGGACCCATTTATATATATATATATATATATATATATATATATATATATATATGAATAGGAAAATATTACAAACTACACCAAGAAATTCAGGGAGAAAATAAAAGGACTACTTTAAAACTCGACATGCAATTAAACTTGAAAATCTAAAAGAAATTAACTTCTAGACAGTCTCAGTCCCAAACCACCACAATTAAACCAAGAAGAGATCAGTGACTTTAACAGACTGATGACAGATAACAAAAGTCTCCTGACTAAAAATCAACCCAGGTCCAGATGGATTCACAGCTAAATTCTGTAAGAAAGGAAAAGAACCACACCAATATTTCTCAAAATATCTCCCCAAATTAGAACTGTAAGGAACACCAAAACACACACTGGAAAAATGACAGCACCTTCAACAAATACTGCAGGGAAAACTAGATGTCCATATGTTGAGGAGAGAAATTAGACCCCTATGAATCGCCTTGCACAAAATTTAGCTTTCAGTGCATCAAAGGCCTCAGTGTGAAACATAAACTATGAAATGGCTTTAAAAAAAAAAAAAAAGCTAGAGAGTACTCTGCAAGATTTGAGGACAAGAAAGGACTTTCTGATTGGAACTTCTTTTTCTCAGGAGTTAGTCCCAACAGCAAATCATTCCCAGGCCTCAGATGTGCTCTTAGACAGGGACATTCACAGACCTCTTGGTGACAACAAACCCATAGATTTTCATGGGGACATAATCTGTAGGAATATTTGACCAATTTTATGTGATTCTTTCTACTTGTACTGTGATAAAAGTGGTTATAAGGTTGCTGTCTAATCTGATACTTTCTTGTCTCAGTAAGTAGAGTTAGAAACCCTAACTCATAATGAGTGGATTTTCAGTAGATTGAGGTTCTGATTTGTGGGTTTTTTTTTTTTTCTTACAGAAACATTTAATTCAGTGATGATTGTTGGAAAAGAGTCACTTTCATGGAATACCCAGGCACAGCCAAGAAAATGGGGGCTCTTTTGATATTTTACTTAATCAGTGGGCACACATCTGTCTCATTCCCTACTTACTCAGTAATGTACTGTGTGTCGGGCATTACATGCCTCAAGCTCCCTATCCTGAAGAATCAGTTTCAGTTTATCAAGTGCTTTGACTCCTGAACCAGAACAATGGCCTCTGCCGTCCATGTTTCAGGCATCCTCTTTTTCACCAGCTTCTGCCTACCAGTGCTCATCTGCCCAGAACCGAGAGGAAAGCAATGCTGTGTTGTCCAACATTTCCAGCATATTCCGAGGCACTGGAGTTAAAGATGTGAAGCTAAAGTATAGGTCATTGCAGATTTCGGACCATAGAAAGAAAGCACAGGTAGTGAAGAAAAAATAATCGTGAAATATAATCATAGCATTAAATAAGTTAAACATATAGAAAAAAAAGTGTGACGTGTAGAAAAAATATACTAACATTGATGCTTTAAGTGTAGTTTATCAGTCATTTTAGTAAAATAGAATTGATATAACCAGTGCAAACCAGTCTTTGAGGATGGGCATAAGCACAGCAGGCATATACTATTCACCAAAAGCATGCGGGCCTCAAGGCTGCAGGTTGACATGGAGCATAGCAAGGTTAGAATTTTAAGATGCACCTGAGTGAATCCTTATCTGTCTCTGTCAGTATTAGGCAAAGTAGACTTTCAGAGGAGAAGACATCAGAGGGCCGCTTCATAATGACAGCAGTGCCTTATCACAAACTGTAGTTTGTGATATCACAAGCATAGCTTACTTACACCTCATAGGAACATCCATGAGCTTAGTTAACTACATAGCTGAAGACAAGTTAGGTGGTAAAAATACAAACTTACCTTCAATATGAAAAAGTCTAATATGTTCTTAATATGTAAAGCAATCACTTAAAATTGAGGGATTAAATTGTGTCTTAAAATGAACCTGTCTACCACATTGTACCTCAATACTGATGTGGCACTTTTATTTGTGTGCATATTGAACACTTAATAATACTCTATGCTAGACCAAACCTGTCCTTCAAATGAGTTTGTAACGTGAGTTTGTTCTGTGACAACAACGGAATTAAGTTCAAAAGAAAATTTCCAATATTAACTATTTAACTTCATAAATTTGGATATTAAAGATCAATTCCTATATAACCCATGGACAATTGGACAATTACGGCACAAATTAGTAGATAATTTGAACTCAGTATGAATATCATAGTCCCCATATCAACATTCACCAGTTGCCATTAAATTACGCCTTGAAGAAAATTTACAGTCTTCAAGTCCTAATTACAAAAAGAAAAGGTTAAAAAATTCATGAGGCAAACATCTGTCTCTGACAGTTAGAAAAGGAAGAATAAATTAAGCCAATAACTAGATGAAAGGATGGAACAGAGAAGAGAACATAAATTAGTTAAGTAGCAAATCAAACATAGTAAGTAGATCAAAGGGAAGGCACACAGCCTGTGGAGCGTGCATAGCAAACGTGAGACAAGCAGAGGACTCTCTCCCTCCTGGAGGTGGCAGACATTAAACCAGTTCATCTCTACACATTTTTCTTAGAGACTGAGCCCCTCAGAATCTCTTTTAGAGATTTTGCAAGTTACCTGTTATTTTCATTTATTTTAAAATTTCATTTGTGTGTATGGTGTGTATATGAATAAGTATGTTTGTAGGTGTGTATGTGTGTCTATGTGTGTATTGAGGGGGGTCCAAGTGCTTGTGCATGTAGAGGCTCAAGGTATCTTTCTCAATCATTTTCCACCTATTTTTTTTTTTTTTTTTTTTTTTTGAGAAAAGACCTTGGGCTTCCCCAGTTCCTATAGCCTGGCTTCCCTGAGAGCACAGTTATCCACCAGTCTCTGACTCTCCTGTACTGAGATTACAGATGTGTGTAAAGCCACTCTAGGCTTTTTATGTATGGTCTTCATTTTTAACACCTAGCAATTAGTAACTGGGTCACTCCCCTAACCACACAAGCTGCCCTATGAGGAAAGCAAAATCTGCTCTATCTGCACTGCAAGTCTTGGTTAAAAACTCAGGTTACTTGATGGCATTTATTTATTTATTTATTTAGACAACCTCTCACTTTTTTTTTTTTTTTTAAAGCACAGCCTGGCCTTGAACTCATGACAACCCTCCTTCCTCGGACTTCCAAGTGCTGATTCTGCACATGTGTGCCAGCACTTCCAGCAAAGTTATCTGAGTCTCAAGAGTTATCTTTCCAACTATCCATGGAGGCTGTTGTATCAGAGACAGAAAGGTGTTTTCTCGCAGCTCTGGGTGGCTGGAGTCAGAACTGAATGTCTCTATGTGCTTCCCTGAAACTGGATATCCTGAGCTGCTGGACATTGCCTTCTGTCTCAGGTGGCCTCTAGGATTCTGGGAGCATTGTCCCAAGTTACACCTTCATGGCTACATGATGTTCCTTGTTCCATGTTCTCACAGGGCTCTTTACAAAAGGACATGAGGATACTTCATCTTAATGAATTGTTCTCGTATATGATCCAGAAGAATCCTCCTTGGTGTTGGGGCTTGAGAATAAGAATAAGAATGTCCCTCATGGGCTTGTATATTTGAATGATTAGTCATCAGGAAATAGCCCTATTTGAGAAGGATTGGGAGGTCTAGATCTGTCTGAGGAAGTGTGTCACTCGGTGTGGGCATGGAGGCTTCAAAAGCCTACATCTTACTTAGTCCCCACCCCTGCTCTTTCCCCGTGGATCAGGTGCTCAGATACTGCTCCAGCACCATGAGCAATACCGTGTTCTCTCCATGGTAATGGACTAAGCCTCTGAAACTGTAAGCAACTCCCCAATTAAATGCTTTCTTTTCTAAGAGTTGGCTTGGTCATGGTGTCTCTTCACAGCAATAGAACAGTGACTAATACTGGGCTGTAGTCAAAATTCATTCCTGCTTAGTGATTCTGGTGTAGGCATCATTTACTTTTGTGAGAAGGGGAAGGAGATGGTCTCTGGCAGTCTGAGATGGTAGAGTGGGCACTAGAACCTGCTGGACCTGGGAACCGCTTTATCACAACTGCTATTGTGTGATTAGAACACACAATAGCTTCAATTTTCCAAACCACTGGGATGGATTTTCCATTTTGGTGGCTACAATTTTCCAAATGACTGAATTTACTCACAACTGACAATTTCAAGGCTTCTTGATAACTGCTGATTCCTAGTTTGAGAATGTATTTTATTTTGAAGGGATTATTAAGTGATGATTTTAGTTTCTTTTATTTAGTTATGTGATAGAGTTTATGTCCTGTGTTTACCTATCACTTCAAAGATTGTCATTCATATAAAACAAGTTTTTGTCATCAGTGCTTGTATGAGAGAGGTTGATGTTCCCATTATCTAGAACTAATACAGAAGTGTGTGTGTATGTGTGTGTGTGTGTGTGTGTGTGTGTGTGTGTGTGTGTGTGTGTACATGACAGAGATCAACACTGAGTACCTTCCTCCTCCTACCTTTGGAGACAGAGTCTATCACTGAATCTCGAGATCACTGATACTACAGTCCAACATTAAGGGACGTCAAAGAAGGAGCTCAAGTCAGGAGTTCAGGGTCAAGAACTGAAACAGAGGCCATGAAGGACTGCTTCTTGCTGGCTTGATCCCATGGCTTGTTCAACCTGCTTTATTATAGAACCCAGGACCACCTCCTGATCTGGGGTGGCACTGTACACAGTGGACTGAGCCCTTCCACTTCAGTCATTAATCAAACAATTGCCCCCACAGACAAACCCATAGGTCAATATGACAAAGGCAATTCCTCAACTGAAGTTAACAATCCCAGATGACCCTAGTTTGGTGTCCAGTTGACAGAGCACTAACCCACACAATCTTATGAACATACACCTCAGGATGAGAGGTTGAGGGATTCTTATTCCCAACTATTAGCCTCCATTACCATTTAAAATTCTCTCTAAAACTACCAGCTTCTTTTTTCTTCTAAAGGATTCTTCAAAGTCAATAATTAGACCTGTGTTGGGGATACAGCCATACTGGACGTGGCAATTGAGAGGGCCAATCTCTTTCCCTGGGCAGTAGAATGTGACACATGGTCTTGCGTTCACTAATGGAAATACACTACCAACAGGGTCTTGCACTCCTTAAACATACTTTGGTGTTTTCTTCAAGGCCCCTTGGGTGTGTGCAAAGAACAATTTTTGCTCAATGTGCCTACAGTTTACTGAGGACTGAGTCACAAGTCTTGTTTGTATTGTGGATGTTCTTATGTGCCAGTTTCTGCAGGAATCTATAAATCTGTAAGGCTGTCAACCCATGCATATATTTTCACAGCTATATTAACTAGCATAGTATGGACACATGGAATATTCCCAATGAGTATCTGTTAAATATGAATGAAGAGAATTTCTTTCTCTCCCACACTTTGCTAAGACATTTTCCTAAATCCTGTTAAAATAAGAGAATGGAAATAAGTATATTCAAATGTTTAGAAAAATACAGAATTTAAATGATGTACTATTTTATCACATGTTTTTGAAGTGTCTGTTATGTTAGAGAATTGTGAGACCAGAGACAAAGTGATTTGACCTTACCAGACAGAGTCAGACCTCCACCAGAGAGAAGAAAGTACAGTAGAGTATAAGGGGCCTGGGCCCTGCAAACCTTGCCTAGATCATCCTTCCAAGTACTTGAACACTCATACTTCCTCCAGAAAAATAACCTGGAGAAGCTAAAGTTTCTCAGTCTTTGTGAGGAAGACTGGTCAAGATTGTCTGAGAAGATGGTCCTCTTCTCCTCTGCACAGAACTCACAGTGTGACCCCAGATCTCCTCAGAAGTTACTGCTGGCTCTGTGAACTTTCACTACAAGAGTCTCAGGCATCTGTACACATCCATGTAGATTTTATTACCTATTCCATTTCAACATCCATGGAATGTGCTGATTAAACCTTACCTGATCATAGGTCTGAAGTAGGTCTCCAGTATATGAAGCTCTGAGACCAGTGTGCAGGGGGCTTTGGGGAAGGGATCATATTAAATGAGGTCTGAAGCTGAACACTTGGTGATGGGATTAGTGTCCTGAGAAGGGCACTGAGAAGATGTGAGCAGACAACCAGTTCTCTCCACCATGCAAGAACAGGGAGTCAGCAACCTACATCTCAGGAAGAGACCCTGTTACCAGATCTTACCATGACAGACCTTGTTCCCGGCTTCAAGATTGCAGATATGAGAAAGGATAATCTTTGTTGTTAAGTTACCAGTCTATGGTGATTTGATTTGAAACAAATCTGGGCTTGGGGATACTGTTAGTTGTCTTTGGGTAACACTTTATTGTATTTTACCAATTTTTGCAGGAATGTAATTGAATTCTTTATAACTCATTTGTCTTTATAAAACTCTTCTTATTATTGATGATAATGCATTCATTCTCTCTCTTCACACTTTATATAACCCAAGATACTGGGGAAACATTGGAAATTAAGATTTTTTAAATCTAGAGAAAGACTGGGGAGATACTTTAGTTGGTAACATAAAATTTCTGAACTTCATGGTGCATACTTGTAATTCCAGTTCTCTGGAGGATCTCTGGAGCCTTTCTGGCCAAGCAGTCTAAGCCTAATTAGTTAGATCCAGGTCAACAAGAAGTCTTATCTCAAAAGAGGTGTACAGTTTCCTAAGAATACAGCCATACTCCCCAAACATGTGCATAACTGCACACATATGTTCACCTGCACAAATATGGATACACATATATGTACACAAACACTTGTATAAAATTAGAGCACTATTTCACACGGTTTCTTTGTGTAGATAACCTGTTTGTGTTAAATGTGCTTTCTTACCTTCTTCCCGTGTGTGAGCATGTTACTGGCATAGACATAACCCATATGTAACAGGAGTGGCAGAATACATTTTGATTTACTCTCTGACGTGTTTGCTCAGTAGCAACATATTAAAAATGTATCTATATAATTGTATCATTCCATAAATCTCTCTTTGTGGTGTAGCATGAGATATTTAACTCCCTTTATATCATTGGTACCCATTGTTATCAACTTGGATGAGCCATTAGTTGCTAAGATATTTGGCCAAATGTTATTTCAAATGCATTAGTTACATACCTTTCTATTTCTATGATAAAACAACATGAACAAGGCTATTTATAGAAGAAAACGTTTATTTGATTTATGGCTCAAGAGAGATAAGCATATAGCATAGCACAGAATTGTGGTGGCAGGTAGCAGGCAGCAGGCAGCAGGCATGGTGGCACAAACACCCAAGGGCTCATGTCTTAAACTGCAAGCAAGAAACAGAGAAATCACACTGGGGATGGTGAGACTCTAAGAGGATTGTTTAGCATTCAAACCATCATACCAGGGTTTCTGGGGGTTGGCTGTATGTGACATCAATCCCAGAGTCTGTCACCCCAATATTTTCCCATAATGCAATTAGGTTTAAGGCTTTTATAAAAAGAAACAACTAGCCTTCCACCCATAAGAAGGCACTCTGCTGCCTCAGACAAACTATATCATCTAACTACTGGCCCTGAGGCTGTGTCTTATGCCAAAAGTTTTGGGACTTGTTGAGTTGCCTCAGTGATGTGAGCAAAATATTAAAGAGGGTTTCAACAAGTAGACACACACACACAGTATTTATGCAAGTATCTCTCTAGTTATATATCTACAACACTTGTATAATTTTTTTCTAAGTATATATAAACATACTAATCTCTATGTAGATATGTACAGATAGATATTCATCACATCATAGGTTCTGTTTGTGATCTTTGACTAAAATATTAAAACATTTCCAGTCTTTTTGGAATTTAAAAAGCACTGCAGAGAGAATCTTTTTTGTTTTGTGTGACATGCCTAGTAGTAATACTGCTGGCCCATGCTGAGTATGTCTGGAGGTTGGCAACACAGAGACATACTCTGTGTGGAGATGGCCTCCACTTCTCCTCCAGCCCCTCTAGGTCTCTGGATCTTTGCCTCTGGATCTTTGGAGTATCCTTATTGTCTCAAACATATAGGGAAACATGGTGTTTTATCTTTAGTTTAACTTATTTATTTCAACTTTAAGTTGAGGTTGAAATTACTTTCATTTATTAGTTGGACATTATTTCTCTTTGTGTTAGGTCATATCCTGTGCAGAGCATGCATTTCTAGTATCCTGTGTAAAACATGCATTTCTAGTATCCTGTGAACAGCGTACATTTCTAGTGTCTGTTGGGGAGATATTTAAAAACAGTGGCACCCAATCTGTCCTGCTTGTTTTTAATCAGCCACCATCTTTCTGCCTAGATAAGGCCTGTGGCCACAAGCAGGGGTGGCGCCACCTGGCTCAGGCCACCAGCTCAGGTGGCACCGGCCCCACCACCCACGAGATGCCAGTGTGAAAGATAGCTCTGCCAATCATCCATGCTGTCTCCACAGTGCTGGGCTGAGCCCAGATCATCCTGCCATCCATGTGGGTCCGGTAGAAATGAGACTCTAATGCTTAGATTGTCCAAAGGCTTTCTATGTTTGGTAATGCTCAATAACAAGATGCTCACACAATTGGAGGTGTTTCCCAATTAACTAACCTAGATATAAGTTGTTACCCAGGACTGTTCTTCATACATGCTACATGCGTGGCTCTCCATCCTCCTACATCTCTGCCTCCCAACTCCTGTTCCTCTCCTTACTCCTCCCACCTTAGCTCCTCCCAACTTGCTGGGAAAATATGCGGTTGCAAGTGTCCTGCATGCATTTCTAGTGTCCTGTGTACAGCATGCATTTCTAGTGTCCTGTGTACAGCATGCATTTCTAGTGTGCACACTACTCATGTGATTCTCAGTTCATGTGTCTCCATGAGAACATTCTTCTACAATCCCAGTGTGGGCTGCAAAAGCTCCCACTAGATCCCCTCTTAGCATGCTTTACCTAGAAAAGCGTTTTCTGTTCTGCTCTCTTTCGAATGGATCTTTCTCTGATCTCTTTTTATCCTTTTCTGTCTATTTTAATAATTACTTATTAAACATGAATTTCTACATTATGAAAACTGAAGGAAGAACCTTGTAATTTTTTTTATCCATCATGCTAGATAAAGTGATTTGCATGGTAATGTCTCAGACACATTTATTGAAGGGACAAACAACACCTACTCTAAAATGTAAGAAGGCGACATATAGAACTAAAGATAAATGAAAAGGATACTTATTTTTGAAGAGATATCTCTAGAGATGGGACTACTTTAAAATGGAGTTGTTATTTCACTTTGAATAAATTTATCCTTGACAGAAGAGCATCTTATTTGTTACCACATTTTAAGTAATGTGTGAGCCAAAAATACAGCTCCCAGGAGGTTTGTCTAAAAAATATCAAAGGCAGGCACAGGGTAAATTTCAAATGTCTTTTCTGGTGTGACTTCTACACTGCTGGTGACAGCTAAAATAGCCAAATTTTGGTTATATGGAAATAGTTGGTTTTTGTTTGTTTCTTGCTATGTTTTTCTCCCATAGCAATCTGTGGTGAGGATGGGCAAACATCTGCTTGCCAACTGTGCAGGCTCTGTAGTACTGTTCCCCATTAATGTTACCCCAGTTGTTAAATCTTCTAGTCTGAGATCTCGGTCACATGGGCAGATCAATGATCAAAATAACTAGGCTGGTATTCAGAATCAGGGGGAACCCAGCAGACATCCGGCATCTAAGTTGTACCTCATGAAAATTTTATGAACATTATTTTTCCATGGGACTCCGTGGGTTCTGTAGCAAGGTTCTCTAGGCACCACATCTCAAAGAAGACTTACTCAATTGGTGTTTTGTTTTTGATGTTTCTTATTTTTCCTTTTACTTTACTTTTCTTAAATCACTTTTAATTCTGACTTTGAATATTTCTACCTAAGCCCAGCCTTTCACACACACACACACACACACACACACACACACACACACACACACACACACACAATCTCTCTCTCTCTCTCTCTCTCTCTCTCTCTCTCTCACACACACACACACACAATCTCTCTCTCTCTCTCTCTCTCTCTCTCTCTCTCTCTCACACACACACACACACACATGCACAAACAAGCTACTGTCCTTTATTTTGTTTATGGCATTGATAAGTACAGTTGAGTTTTGTTGCATAAATAGAAGTCATGACAAATAGTGACATCTTAATAAACCTTTAGTTAATATGAATTTAAGAGAGAAAAAAAGAAATCCTTTTTTTTAATATATATATAAAATGGAGGCAAATTCTCTGCTACTGAGCCTTGGCCCTGAGCCTGAGAATCTACATCTTAATTAGCAAGGCACGGTGAGGCGGTGCAAGCACCAGATTATAAACAAACTAGAACTCCAGGAGATGTCAATGTCCAAGATAAGTAGATACTAAGTGAAAAATACCAGCACTGAGCATGCTCAGCTCTTCCCTGACTCCAGAGCCTTTGGAAGTAGTACCATCAACAGCCTCTGGAGGGGGTTGCACTAGTCTCAGCTTCCTAGTCTGTGTTCTCTTCTAAGTGTCTCACAATGCCCAGCAGGTGAGGTGTCTAGATGACCAACTTTCAGCTTGTGTCCCTTATAGGTCCCTGTCTAATACTGTGACTCTCCCCTCTTTTCTCACATTCCAAATCCCTAAGGCTTCCTGCAGATATTACTTTGCATTGGAACAGTGCTTGCTTGTGCTTTTTAAAATTGAAATTTTACTTCCTCCACCCTTCATGATTCTTCCAGGCAGATGGCAGTACTATCTCCTTTACAAAGATGAGAAAGCCAAGAAGACTCAGAGACTACATGCAACGTGATCCCAATAGCTTGCCTCCTCAATTCATGGCCCTGGCTGTTAATACACAATAACCATCTACCTGATCAATGCTATTCTCGTATCTCACTTGAGATGATAGATTATGTTTGCCCTGTAGGGCCTGGCTTACCCCCGCCAGGGATGACTTCTATCGTGAAGAAAGCAGACTATGCAACCCATATGCAAAGCATCTGAGTCATCTTTATTTTCCTGTCCTTAGTCAAGATTGCCCACAAGATGGGCTAACTGAGTACATCAGCTCTTACAGTTCTTTACAAAGACTCAGATTAAAATGTACACTCGGTCTTTTTGCGGAAGTCCCAACAGTGGGAGCAGGAGCTGTCTCTGATGTTTTCACCTGCTTTGGGGACTCTTTCTTTCCTACTGGGTTACTTCATCCTGCCTTAACACGAGGGGAGGTGCCTAGTCTAATTGCTACTTGATTTGCTGTGTTTGGTTGATATGATATCCCTGAGAATTCAGCCCCTTTCTGATGGACCCAGAGGCAGGCTAGAGGCAACATATTCAAGGCCTTCTCTGGGCTTCTCATGGGTTTCCCACCATATCTAGAGGTTCCTATAAAGAGTTTTGGCAAAGAGAAGGATTGGGCGCACCATGATCTGTCTTCTTTTGCTCTCCTTGTGGTGAAGGTTCTCACGGGAACTTGGAGCCTTCTGTGATGTCCACTCTTCACCTCCACACTAAGGAAACAGGAGATATTGAGATAGCTTTAATTCAACATGATATGGTGTGCAAGCATACCTTGGTGTTAGAGTAGCAGGGGCCTGTAGAGGTGTAGAATGAGTGTCTGCACCAGCTCACCGGTGAGAGACCACATGTGGAGAACTCGAGTCCCTGACAACATGCAACTTTTCACTCTGCGGTTTCTGGGTTTTAAGGTACTCGTGAGCATTCCCCCGGGGTGGAGAGAAGCACAATTTAACTAAGGACTTTAACTTCCAATGTGCGCTCATCTGTACAGAGGTCAACAAGCAACCCAACAGCACTAGCCTTTGTGTCAACTGAACAGAAACACTTTGCACAGAAAATCCCAGTATCCTTGGAAACGGAATCTATGCCTCACACAGAAATATAACAATTGCTACATGAAGCTCTGTGGGTGTCTCCAGGACCTATTTGTATAAAGTTGAGAATGTGAGAGGACTTGGCAGCATTTAGGCTTCGGCCCATAGGCCTGACAAGAAGCTCCCCAACCGGCCTGCAGCTCTTTATTCTGTGCCGGCTCCTTGCTCAAGGGCCTCCATTTCCATCAACCGAGACAACTTTGCTTTCATCTCTCATCTGCCCTATGACTCTAACATGTTCTTAAGTTTGAATTCAACTGTGTTAGAGAAGATTCGCAAGAATCCATTAGGAAACAAATTTCTGGAATCCATTAGGAAGCAGATCCCTGGAATCCAGTAGAGAATAGATTGCTAGACACGAGTTTCACAAGAAAGAAAATGGAAGATGTCACAAGAAACAGAAAATAGCATTGGCAGGCCCTCCTAACCGGCAGCTAGTCTTTCTCAGGAGCTCAGAGTTTCCTCTGCTCTAATTTAAACTCATAAGTGAAATGACAACTACAATGCCAGGCTTCCAGTGTTGTTAAGAAAGGCATACAGAAGGAATACATTTTCTTGGTGTCAAAGTCAGAAGCATCAAACAGGGTACCTTCCACAGGTCTGAAAGCTGAGAGGAACTGCTGTTCACCTCCCTTCTGTGAGCTCCCACCTTAGATCCACTCAGCTAAGGAGACAGCTCCTGTATAGCTGGTCTGAAGGCTGTGTATACTTTCTGCTGATAGGAGGCACTTGATGTACATTTTTAGCAGGAAAAACCCCAGGAACTCGTGTGGTGTGTAATTCCCTGAGGTACAATCTCTTGCTAGTGTCCCAAGAATCTCCTCTAGCCAGTTTGCACTCTGTGGGGGGATTATAGCTCTGGCGTAGTTTCTGGAGGCACTGGAATTTGCCAAGTCTGGTAGAATTACATCACAGGGTATAAATATTCCTTCTAGGCAATTGGATGTAGTAGCAACACTTGCTTCCCATGGCTAGCACTTGCATCCAGGACTGTCTTGACCTGCCAATGCTAGAGCGCTGTGCTATCTTCTCTGTTTGTTGTAACTTATTCCGTTTCCTTTCTTGTGAAACTTTTGTCTAGCGATCTATTTTCTTATGATTTCCAGAGATCTGCTTCCCAGTGGGTTCCAGATATTTGTTTCCTAATGGATTCTTGTGAATCTCCTCTAACACAGTTGAATTCAAACTTAAGAACATGTTAGGGTTATCTGAAACCTTTTTTCCCCCCTCAGTTCTCTTATCTCATCTACCAGTCTCTTGTTTGGGAGGTATGGAATCAGCTTATCAGATCAGCTGAATTCTGTAACCTCCCTCTGTATGAACAAGAGTGAAAGGGTACCTGAGTGACCTCTTCCATGAATTACTCAGCAAGGTTTCTTCTCCATACACCGTTGCTGAACCTTACACAAAAATTCTTTTTACTTTGGAACTCCTCTTCAGACTTTTACAATACATATTCTTAAAAAAAGATGACTCTTAAATAGTTTTAATCCTTCTAGCTTTTGTTGGTCAACAAGTACATCATTAGTGAAACCAGCTGTTAATATAGCCATAAATGTTTTATAGAGTGACAGTCTACCTAGTTCAGGTAGAGGGTACAAAATTAATCTCCTTATTGAGCAGGGCAGAAACAGAATGCCCTAAGCACACGTGTCAGAGGCTCTTAGAGCCAATGGTAAAGAAGTCACTGTCCCTTGTGGTGCCTCCCACATCTAGTCTTACCTTTGCAGGGGGACCAGTTCTTGTCAGGCTGACTGGAAGCTTGTTCTTGTTTCTGGCTCTTCTGGACTGGCCATCTCTAGAATGATGCATCTATCTTTAGCTGACCTTGGGGTTTGACATTGGCTTGTGCTGAATATCTTTGGCAAGCTCTCTGCCTGCTGTGCTACTGAGAAGACCAGGCAGAGCAGGTGCAGGAAGACAAGGGTAATGTCTCCAGAGCAGTGGTAGGAAGACTTTACATCACTGATCACTCAGGCTTCTATTTGAAGGCTGAGGGGTGAGACCATGGAGGCTTGGTTGTGTGTATTAGAGCTGTGATGAGCTCCACCAAAGGCCAGAAGGACAGAGACACTTACAATTCCAATGATCCTTAAGAGCTAACTCTGTTATCTTGCTGAGAAACCCTAACACACTGCCATAGGCAGATAACTTCAGAGGACAGAATCATAGCATATTTTCAGTGGCCTTTAGGACCAAGGCACAACATGGAAAAGTTACCAGAGTCACACCCTAACCTAATGTTAGAAGGTGGCCTCCTCTCCCAGGTTGGCTGTGTATTAGGCTGTATTCTCTCTCTCTCTCTCTCTCTCTCTCTCTCTCTCTCTCTCTCTCTCTCTCTCTCTCTCTCCAGAATGAATACACATACATATGATGAAAGAAAGTTGATGTAAAACCTATAGTTTCAGTGAAGTCTGCAGGGATTTTGGAGAGATAGCATAATTTAGTGGACTAGAAGACAATGCCAACATGCTTCATACAAACATATGCCAAGCAGACAACTCCATAAGCCAAAAAAATGTGATTCAAACTCTAAAATGATAAATAAATTTGCTTGGTTGGCAGAAAAGCTACAATAAAACAGCTCTATGGCAATTTCTGGAGGAGAGGGGATAAAGGATGAGTAGTCATGCGTGTTTCTTTGTAGAAAGTAGTTTTATTTGGGCTTCTTGGTTGGGCATTGGAGGTGGGAGCAGAAGAGGATTTTCAGGCTGAAAGAGAAGTCAGCAGGGCTTGGCAGTGCCAAATCGACACCCCTGGGCAGATTACCTAAATGCTTACCCACCCTCCCCACCTAAGCCTTTTTGTGTTTGCCAGGCACCTCTGGTGGGGCCTTTCTTAAAAGGGCTCTTAGTTTGACCACTCTTCCTGTGCTCACAGGTGAAGGCTGACAATGTGTTAACCAAGCTTTCTGTTTGTTGCCTTTTGGACACTGCGTAAAGCTGTCACCGTGTTTTCAGTGGTATCATTGCAAAAAAAACAAAAAAAACAAAAACAAAAAAAAACAAAAACAAAAACAAAACAAAAAGCAGCCGTGCAACTCTCCCTGGGGAACTTCAGAAAGCATCTTAGTTTGGTTACCCCTTAGATTCCTTGTCAAAGCACATAAGCTGACCAAATTGCTTCATTGTGAGCTCAAATGGAAAAAGCACAGGTTTTGACACTTGAGAGATACATCAAAAAAATTAAGCAATTCTTACAGTTCTTCAACATGGAACGCCTGGAAATGACAGCTTAGCCTTCGAGAAGTCAAACAAGATGATGATACAGCACAGGTAAGCAGAGACTCTGCCCCAGAGTGGCATGTGCCACTCAGGGTCCACTGTATTCCATCCTAAACTGTCATCACCAACATTGCAACTCCTCAAAGAAGGGCAGGATTAAGGGCATTCATGTTTCTGGAATCTGGTGGGAAAAGACTGGCTGCCAAGCCAGTGTGAGAACTGATACTCCCAACCTAAGAAATGTTTCTGAGGTGAGCAAAAGCAATGGTAGTGGTAGATGTTAAAACAATGAATTTTCCAGATGCAGACAGGGTCTATTCTCAGAATTCATGCCACTTCACCAATGAAGCCAAGTCACTAGGGTCCTTATGCCTCTTTACTCCTCAGACATTCCTGAATGCAGAAGGATGGACCAACATCAGAGTTCCACATCTTACCTAGGGTGTCCTGCTTGCATGGCATGGCAGCTGCAGGGTTGAAAGCCAGAGCTGCCTGATACTGCATATTAAGGAGGTATGGTCCTTGGAACTGAGGTTTCATATTGTGACAAATACCAAACAAAAAATAAATCAAGAGAGAACGGGTTTATTTGGCTTACAGTATAACAGTATTCAGTCGATCAAGGTGGGGAAGAGATGTGGACGGAACAACAAGATCATGTTAGACCTGCAGTGAGGAATCAGAGACAGATAAATGTTGGTGTTCTGTTCTCTTTCTCCTTTTTATTCTATTTGGGACCCTCAAACCATGAAGTAGCACTACCCACAGTTTGGGGTGGATCTTCCCACTTCAACTAACCTAACCTAGACCATCTTTCCAACACATCCCTAGAGGCTTGTTTCCCCTCCCCCCCCCCCAGTGGATTTAGATCCTGTTGAACTGACATTATTTCATTGAACTGACATTTCAGGATATGGCATATATAATATATCCAGAGAGAGGAAAGGGAAGGGAAATCCCTAAAATTCAAAGAATCCTGTGAAGGTGAAACATGACTTCTGATCCAGGCATGGAACTGGAGATAGTGTGGGTTCCACACAGTGTGTTACCTGAGCATAAAGTGAGGGGAGCATTGCCAATGGAAGCCAACCACTGCCAAGTTCCCAGGACATGGCCTCTCCTACACAGAGCACAAAGTAGAAAAGCTCAGCTTCCTTCCTGTGAGAGCTGACAGGCATCATAATGTCCAGAGCCTGGGCAATAAGCCTGTGTGGCAAGGACACCTAGCTTTGGCCATGGTACAACCTTGAAGATTTTAAAGACCAGTGGGTACTCTCTGCTCTGACCTACATTATTTCCCCAACTTTGAAAGTAAATGGTAACATCTGTCACCTGTGCTATCCTTTGTGAAAGGTTATTAAGGGTCTTCTGTTCAAAGTTAACCAGACCCACAGACTACAGCTCAATGAACATCTTACACAGTTGGAGTAGCCATTCGTGAAAAAGAAGCAATGGAACTTCACATTGGTTTTACATTTTCATTGTTGGCTATGTTTTTATGTACTTACCCACTGCCAAAAATGATAGAGTAACAGCTAGATAAACAATTAGCTTTATGTCTCTTTTGTAACTCATGTTCATTGTCTGCATTTAACCCTTCCTCATTCCCTAATACTTAGCTTTTCATATTCTCTTCTCTACATATTATGCTGTAACCACATGTACATTTATTTAATATATACACATATTACTGACTAGAGTCACTATATAAGGGAGAAGATGTTTTATATTTCCTTTTGAAATTCCCCAACTTTATTTACTTTTTTTTTAATTGTCAGCTTTATTCTCTTGGCAGTTCTGGATATTAGCCCATCATCTGAAGTGAAACTGGTAAAGATTTGTTCGATTTTGCTGTTTTTTTTTTTTTTCTGTTTCCTTTT
This sequence comes from Arvicanthis niloticus, assembly GCF_011762505.2. Lineage (NCBI taxonomy): Eukaryota > Metazoa > Chordata > Mammalia > Rodentia > Muridae > Arvicanthis > Arvicanthis niloticus. The sequence goes on along the minus strand of NC_047668.1, from coordinate 35,868,372 downwards.
ATATAAATCCACCTGTTTGTTTATACTTAGGTTTAGGTTCTGTGTTGTCAGTGTGCTATACAGAGAGTTCTTTCCCATCCCAGTATTTAGAAGGGTATCCCCTATGTCTCCTTCTAGAAATTGCAATGAATTTAAAATTAAAATCTCTGATCCAGCGTTAATTGATTTTTGTATGAAGTGAAAGATAAGAGACTAATTTCTTTCTTCTGCAGGGAGGAATGCAGATTTTTCAGGATCGTTGTTGAATAGGACCTTTTCCAATATGTATTTTTCCTTATTTGTAAACAATTAAATGGGCACAATTCTGTCCTCTATTCTATTCTGTTGGTCTTCTTGTCTGTTTTTAGAGCAGCACTGAGATGTCTTTATAGCTGCAGCTGTATGGTATAATGTAATTTGGGGTATTGTGATACCTCCAGTTGTTCAGTACTCCCTAGGAGTGCTTTGGCTCGTTGTGTTCTTTTGTGGGTTCATATGAATCCATGTATATTTTCTAAACCTGCAAAATACAATATCAGAATTTTGATCGTTACTGCATTCGAACTGTAATTTAATTTGGGCAGCATGGTTATTTTCACAATATTAATTTTGCCATTCCAGGAGAATGGAATGGAGTGCCTTTTTTATTGCCTAGTCTCTTCCGTGATTTCCCTCTTTAGTCTTGAAGTGTCCATCGTGGCTGTTTCCCCTTCTTTAGTTAAATATAGTCCTACAAACTTAATTTTAGAATAATTTGATTAGAGTATTTTTCCTAGTTTCTTTCTCTAAGAGTACATTGTTGGGATAAATTAAGTCTACTCTTTTTTTTTTGTATCTTGTAACATTATTGTGTTTGTTTGTTGAGTCCAAAAGTTTTCTAGTACCATCAATAGAGTCTTTTAAGTAAAGATTCATGTCATCCACAAATAGGAATGGTTTGACTTCTTCCTTTTCTATTTTTATTCTTTTTATGTCTTTATCTTGTCTAATTACTACAGCTAAGGCTTCAAGTATTATATTAAATAAGAGAGCAAGGAGTGGACACCCTTGTCCCATTTCTGATTTTAGACAAAATGCTCTAGGTTTCTCTCAATTTAATTTAATGCTGGCTATAGGTTTGTTGTATATAGCCTTTATTATTTTGAGACAAATTCCATCTAACCCAAAGTGTCCAGAAATTTCATCATGAAGGCATGTTAGAGGTTTTCCAATGCTGTTATATCATCAACTGAAACAAATATGTGGTTTCTATCCTTAAGTTTATTTATGTGGTCATGTCATACAATTGTAATGTGTTTCTGAATTCAGTTTGAGCATATTTTGTGAATAGTTTTTATATCTATTTAGGGTTTTATAGTTAGGGTTTTATTGCTGTGAAAAGACACCATAACCAAGGCAACTCTTATAAAAGAAAATATTTAATTAGGACTGGCTTACAGTTTCAGGGGTTCAGTCCATTACCATCGTGTCAGGAAGCATGACCGCATCCAGTCAGACATAGTGCTGAAGAAAGAGCTGTGATTTCTACAAGTGGATCAGAAGGCAGACAGAAGGAGATTGTCTCACATTGGCCAGACTTGAGCCTATATATGAGACCTCAAAGCCCCATTTCCATAGCGACATACTTCTACTAAAAAGGCCACATCTCCTCCAATAAGTCCACACCTCATAATAGTACAACATCCCATGGGCCAAGCATATTCAAACCACCACACCATGTTCAACAAAGAAATTTGTAAAGCATTTTTTGTAGTGTCTTTACCCTATTTTGGTATTAGGATAATACTAGCTTCACAAAATGAATGTGTTAGTGTTCTATTAGTTTCTATTTTGTTGACCAAATTAAGAAGAATTCATATAAGGTATTACTTGAAAGGTTGATAAAATTCAGCAGTGAATACATTTGGTCCTGGGATTTTCTTTGTGGGAAGGCATTTAATAACACTTTCAATCTTGTTGCTTGTAATAGGTCTGTGTATATACAGAGACAGACAGACAGACAGATAAATATAGATAGACAGAGATAGTCATAGGTATATAGATATATAAATACATGTGTGTGTGGTTTGTGCATATATATGTATATAATTACATGTTTACATGTATACACTTATATGCACATATATTCCTAACTACAGCCTACTCAGTCTGTATAATGTTACTTTTATGTATGTTCTCAGGGCTGACCATTTGGTATCAGATAATCAATTAGTGTCTTCCCTGGGGAAGACAATTTCTCTTTCTCTCAGCATTCCTTAGGTGCCTGTGGTTCTTTCTACAGCTTTTCCCTGGGAAAAGACTGAAGTTCAGTCTCCTCTTATTGACTGTACTGATTCAGTTACTGTTGCTGAAGTCCTGGCTAATGACATTTTCCCAGGATGTGGCTGCAATCCTTCCTGAGGGACATGTTGCCAGCTGATTCACTTTCTTAATATATAAAGATAAATGTCATGCCTTGCTAATGGAGGATATCATTCATATTTATGAATTTTTTGCCAGAGAGGAAGAACCTTTAAAAATTTTTCAAGAGCTACACTGAACTCACAATATTTTACTGAGGGGTATATTCATGGCCAGAAATTGACAATCAAAAAGTTGCCTTGGATATTTTCCATGAAATACTCTGTGCTTCATATAATCAAAGGATCGCTTTGGGTATTTTCCATGAAGTACTATGTGCTTCATACAACATGAGTCCAAGGGCATGTTTACAAACATGCACCTTTCAAAGTCAGAAATCTACCAAGTTATTCATATTTTAATGAATAATTAATAGAATAAAGTAATCGTTTGGAAAATTTCAGAGAAAATTAATTCCACAGTTGTTGAAATCTATATGTTTCAGCACTATGTGAGAGTTGTTTTAAATAATGTAACACAAACTTTGGTCTGGAGCCGCATAAGGCTAAGGAAGTCAGTTCTAAGCTACAAGAATTCTGCTCACATTTTGCAATCAGATATCACTCAAAAAATATCTAACCTTTTGTGAAGACACTAATAGAAAAGCCATTAAAGATAGTCACTTACAATTCTATTATCAAACTGCAGAAGAGATTTGTACTAAATCATATTTCTTCCAACATTAATCTCATTATAAGTTGGGTTTGAGAAGAAAGCCACTTAGCTGTGCCTCTGACCGAGCTGGAACCCTTGACCATTTTTTCATTGCATGGATATACTATAAACTGTTCGGGGGTATCATGACCTATGTCTTAACATGATAGAATATTTAGGGATTTTCTTGAGAGATGAGCGATGTTAATTAAATAGCTACTTAGAAATGTATACAGTCAAGACTGTCAACTCAGTCATTCTGGATTTCTGACGGGGTTGAAAACTTATAGCTATTTACCTTGAGAGAAAAGATCTGAGTGTATGGTCGTCAGCTGACATTCATCCTAAAGCCAGGTTCAGAACTAAATGTTTTAGTTAGGAGAGATGACAGAGGTGCTGGTAGGTCAACAAAAGGATGGACTGGGTATTAGGACTATCTTGTACCTCACTGGTACAAATTGGCATAATTATGCTCTAATTGTATTTTGAGAGAAAAGTTTCCTTTTAACAGGAAGAGTGATGTGTAGGAGGAGCTAAGGTGGGAGGAGTACTGAGAGGAAGAAACGGAGTAAGAAGAGGAGGAGAAGAAGGAGAGGAGAAGCTAGGTGATGAAAGAGAGATAGAGGGGGGAGACAGGGAAGCAGATGTTCATGAATCTCCACCAGTCAAAGATAGTAGATATATCTAGGTTGGGTAGTGGGTTACACCTCTGATTGAACAATACCAAACTTATAAAGCCTATGATTAACATTTTTTAAAAAATGTATAAATGCAAAAAGGAAAAGGGGGCATGGGATAGGGGCTTTCTAAGGGGGGGAATGGGGAAAGGGGATGGCATCTGAAGTGTAAATGAAAGATCTAATAAAAAAATATATAATAAAAAAAAAAGAAATGTATACAGTCTCCTGTTAGAATTGCCAAGGATGTAGAATACATCACAAATAAAGTATGATAGAATTAATAGGAAAAGCCTAAAAATATCATGACCCTTATAATTTATAAGTTTGAGATATGCTAGATACTGTTCATGAATCATCCAATGTCTGTCACCTCAGTAACAGTCCATGTCACTGTTAGCTTGCACTTGTGAGAGAGAAGGAAATGAAAGTGAATAGCTCAGGAGCTTAAAGTTAACTGTATAGTTATTCCAAACCCATAAGTATCTAGGTGATTGGCTATGTGACAGATCATACATGAACTCTGGAATGAGGTTGGTCAGGATTACAGAGGTTCATTTCTACTTGTGGATGAATGCATCTGTTTAGGTGTGGCTGGTATATTAAATGATAGATCCAGAAGACATGAATTCTACTGCTCCCAAGACACAGAGAGGCTCAAAGTCTAACCTGTATCCTTACAAATCTTTCTGGATTAGAATATTAGGCTTGTGAACAAGAGTTCCTGAAAAGAAGCTGTGTCTGTAATGATTGATTAACTGATTAGAATTGCAGTGATGTGGTGAGTCAGAATGTTACAGGTCTAGACTCTAATTACCATATCTTAGGCTAGCATTAGTCCCTTGAATAGCCATTCCTTGACTGTCTCTCTATTGGAACTTATACCCTGAGACTAATAGATAAAGTCATTATGGTATCTATTCATTTAATAGACCACTAGCATGCACCAATCTCAAAGCTAAAATTATCTCTAGAAGGCAGCATCTGAGCCCTAAAGAAAAGCGTTTCCCCTCACACTACCTTCCTCTGCAATGGAACCAACAAAGTAATTAAAATTTGCCTTGATTTATTGTTTTATTCATTTTGTAAAACTATAAAACTTCACAAAACTGCTTCCACATTAAACATGGAATTTTGGGAAACTTGAAGTTGTGTTCCTGGTCCATAGTCACTCAAACTGACTCAAGAGTAAACTATCTCTTATTTCTGTTTTACATTGAGAGCTTTTCCATTTCTTTCTTTCTTTGTTTTGTGATAAGAGGCTCCACCCTAGGGCTCCTTGGGTTTTCAAATCCATAAGATGGTCACTTATTGGTAGAATATTGGTGTTGGGATGCTTGAACCAACAAATGAGTCTGGGTCAGTGGATTCCCACCAATTCAACATCAATGACAAATGAAGACACATCTCAAGGAAACACCCTTTTCTTGCTTTCAGGTCTACCATGTGTTGATAAGGGCTCCATATCATTGCCAAGCTGATTTAAAAATCAAGTGAACTACTACCAGAACAGAATCACATAATTCTGTCCCTGGAGGAAAGAAATGTTTGTTCACTGTGCCATTTATTTATTAGGCACTAAATCTATTATGCAAATAAATTGCGAAAATACCACTGTGTTTATCCTGTAGGTGAACCGCTTATGGAAGAGAAGTCATTGACTATTAAAATAGTTACCACTTTGTAAACATATGTTATAAAGATTAAAAAAAAACAAGTAAATCTATTCCTTTAAAGTGTGCTGATAGATAATCAGTTAAAATAAGTAAATAATTACTTTGTACCAACTACAGACAGTTCTTTGGTCTAAGGCTCTAGAGAGCATATTACACTGACAAGACCCAGACATAGTTCTGAAGACAGTGACCTCAAAATAGTGGATAAGATTCTTGAATAGTGTACAGCAATGTGCACCTTATTATCACAGGGTTTTAGTGCAATGGGGAAAAAAGAGTTTTAAGAGAAAACCTGGATGTGACCCAGGCAAAATCACAGGAAGAGCCTGTCACTTCACCTGCAAGATAGAAGCAGGATAAGCTTTTATGGTAGAAACACCTTGTATATCCTTGTGTGAGGAGATTACATGGGGGATGCCGAGAACTTGCTGGGTTCAGAATGACAAGATGTCAGTAATCTGTTCTGGATGCAGATGGGCTTAAAAATTGTGATTCCTTGGATTTCTCCTCTTTTTCTTCTTGTTCTTTTTCACAAGAGAACATCAATTGCTCTTATGTGTCAACTACACACAGACATGATCCCTGAACTGGAAAAAAGACAGAGGAGAATGTCTGGGAGAAGAAGGCAGACACTTTAGAAGACAGAGTGTAGTAGGATTTACTTCACACCTATAAGTGGCAGAGGCTAGAGTCTACTGAGGAAATACTTGAGAACGGACAATAGGAATGGAGGTTTGGAAGGCATTCCAGGTGTAATGGGCTGCAGCCAGTGAGATGTGACCATATTTTGGCCCTATGAGGCCTATGCTTCCTTGTCTAGATCTGTACTGGTAGTGGGTCTGCAAGAACTTCTGGCACAGAAATGAATCAGGGACTTGCAGTGGTCAGCTGGAGACTCCTGCCTAGTAGAAAGCGCTGCCCCATGACTGACTGAAGAGTCTGCTCTACCCTGGTAGCTGGGCTTCTCTGCTGGTCTTGTCAGGCACAGGTGGCCAGCTCACAGACATAAGGATGCATCCTCAAATCAAGTTCCTGGAAATTCTCATTTGATATTGGTGACAGCCAGGCAGCTCTGTTCCTCAGTCCAGAAGTAGAGTACTGCATTAAGGCAGAGCCTTGCAGGTCCCAGCCTGTGAGTCTCTGGTATTCTCCTTCCTGAGATGTCTCAAGGATGCTGCAACCTCCATGTACTTCATTCCTGGGGAAGAAAATGTGGGCTGGAAGGTGAGATGCCCTTTGTTAGTGAATAAAATGATTCTGAAGCCGAAGGAAAGCAATGTAAGTCATAAAAGGCAAAATAGAACACCCACATGTCCCAAAGACCAGTGGGAAATGGCACTTTTCTCTTCACAGGAGAAAACTTGTTTGGGTGATCTGACCAATCCTGTGAGCTGCTGTCTATATGAAAGACTCAAGTCCATCAAGCATCTTAACATTTAAAAAGAAGACAAAAGCAAGTTAGAATTTAAAAAAAAAAAAAAGTCTCACCTGAAGAAGCTCTGCTGTTGGTGAGTAGGGGGTGATGGCTGAGTGCCACCCTCACAAGGCCAGGAAATGCTTTCTACCATGCACTGTAGAGAAAATGAACTTCAATAAATACTACAAAAGCAGTCAATAGAATGGCCAGTACGGATGACCAAACGAAACAGGAGCTAGATAAGACAACCTCCCAAAATTAAAGTTAATGATAGTCTAGTCAGGGGTTTCCTGAGAGGTGACTATCATCACTTCAGCTCTTGGAAAGTCCCAGGCCTTCAGGTGGCTGAGAATGGAGCTGAAGATCCCAAAGTTTCTCATCCACCTTTGAATCCTTTCCTCTCAGGCTGATCTTTGTTCTATCCCGGCCTTCCACTGAGAGCAACTTGCATAACCCTAAACCCAACATCATAAATGTTAATAAATAAAACATCTGACCAGAAATCTGGATACTTTGTAGATAAACTAAGCTGTTGAGTGAAATTAACCATCAAATGAATAAAAGAAAAAGAAAAAAAATCAATGAAACTGTGAAATGCTGCTGTATACATTGCTAGAACTTCAAAGCACCCAGTGGCAAGGCCCAAGGAAGCCATAATTACAACTTTTCTGTAAGCCAAGATGATATTAGAAGGGCCTACTTTCACCTGTGTGTGTGTGTGTGTGTGTGTGTCTGTGTGTGTGTGTGTGTGTGTGTGTGTTCACTGCTGAAACACAGATGCATTAGTCAGGGTTCTCTAGAGTCACAGAACTTATGGAACAGACAGGGAATTTATTGGAATGACTTACAGGCTACAGTCTAAGTAATCTAACAATGGTTAGCTGTGAATGGAAACTCCAAGAATCTATAGTGGTCGTTCAGTCCTACAAGGCTGGTTTTCTCTATGGGCTGGAATCCTTAAAAGGTAGGCTTCAATGTGAAGAAGGAATGGATGTGTTAGCAAGGCACGGGCAACCAGAGAGCAAAACCTTCCTTTTCTCACTTCCTTACATAGGCTTCTAGCAGGTGTGCCCCAGATTAAAGGGGTGTGTTCCCACCTCAAGATCCAGATCAGAGGTGTGTCTTCCTACCTCAAAGGTCCAGACTACAAGTGAATTCACCCACTTAAACCAAGCAGAATATCTCTCACAGGTATGATCTCCATTTCTAGATAGTACTTTGCTCCAAATATAGTCTAGTTTACAACCAAGACTAGCCATCACGCATCCCAGAAGAAATAATAGAATTTAGAGAAAGTAAAACGAATCCTAAGAACCAAGGGTGAAATGTCACACATATTAGCTGATTAGAGACAGAAGTTAATCCCATGATTCTTATGAGCATCCCTACAGCCTGGAAACAGTAAAGCAGCCGTACAGAAGCCAGATGATAGCTGACCTCCTGGGATTCTGGATCAAGAGTTACTGTTCTTTGGATATCAGGGTCATAAACAAAGTCAAGGGCATGCGGGCCACTCAGGATGTGCCCATGAGCTTCCCTGGGGGAGCTAACTCCTGCAGAGGCATTCTGGGGCAAGTATGGAATCACCCAGCATGCTCCTATCTTCAGCAAGGATCTGGTCCCTGGGAATAGGTGTTTCTAGTGTCTGGCAACACGATTTACCCACTTTTTATTTAACCCACTTTTTCTGCTGTTTATTTGAGAAGGTTAAAATTGTCAGGTTACATCACGGCTAGTAATATAAGCCAACATTTGTTACTTTGCAAAATTGAAAATAACAATTTTTAATGTCTTTTCGTGGATTTTAAAACGTCTTCTCTCTGTACTCATATGAATGCTTAGAGACAAAGTCCACACCAGACCAGAGTTGATGCTACACAGTCTTTGGGAATTAAACATAACAGTTTTACTCTTTTGTTATGGGGAGGGATGAGAAAAAGAATTCTTTCCTAAATTCCAAACAAACGAAAATACATCCTCTCTCCATATACATGTGGTTTTATGACTTTTCTACAGTTCATTTCACCTTTTCCCTCACTACATCATCAACGATTATCATTGAAAGATATCACCTGATTCCAGATTTACAGTTTCATCTAGGTGTCTTAGTAGAAATGAAATTTCTTGAAATGACTTGTATGTTAAGTATTCTTGGTTATCAACTTGACCTGCCTAGGAAAGAGAGAACCTTCAATGAGGAATTGCCTCTATCAGATTGGTTTTTGGGAGTGCCTGTAAGTCATTTTCTTGATTGTAAATGGATGGAGGAAGACCTAGCCCAATGGTGCCATCTCTAAATAGACAGTCCTGGTTCTTAAGCTTAGAATATGCAAAGTAAGGGGTAAGCAACTTCCCTTCGAGGCTTCTCTTCTTTTTCTTCTTTCAGGCTCCTTCCTTGGGTTCCTGCTTTGGTTTTCCATTATAGAACTGTAACCTGCAAGCCAACTAAACTCTTTCTCCCCAAGTTATTTTTGGTCAGTGTTTTATCATCTAAATGAAAAGCAAACCATGACAGCTTAAAATTTGTCACTGGGTAGAAATCCCAAAATTGGTATACTCTTTCATTTTCTTTATCCTCCTAAAAATACCAGGTCTTGTGAATCTTATACAGTTTCCTATAACCAGATGGGTAAGTGGAGTCATTGAAAGTCAGAGTCAGATAAGATGCACCTAACCTTCAAGGGACTGGAGGCCCTGAAAAAATGGAGATGTCTGGTGGCCTGGGGTATGGGGGAGGTGGAGAAGTCCTCATGGAGACTGGGGGTTGGGAGAGGAAGTATGGGATGTGGAACAGTCAGAGGGTTGACCAGGAGGGGTATAAAATCTGTAGTGTAAAATAAAAGATTAGATAAAATGTAAAAGAAAGAAAAAAGTCAGAGTCAGCATCACAGAAGAGTTCCTGAGACATGAGTGTCCTCCTAAGTAAGTCAGCATAGCTGAGATATCCAGGGGTCAGAGTAACAAAGAATGAGTGAGCTCTTCAAGTTCTTTTGTGGGATTTTCATCAGGTCTTGTCATAACATCAGAAGTCCAACAGGATTTTGCACTCCTCATTGTCTGTCTGGTGCCATTCCAAAGGACTTCATTTACTGGACTATTAATATGCAAACTTATGTATCAAGAACAATTAAATCTTGACTACTAACCACCATATAATACATATTTTAGAATCTAAACAGGACATCTTCATTATGTGTAAGAATGGGTACTTTACAAAGATAAATACTCTTCCATTTAGATGTCCATATTTCTCAAAAATTATGAATTGCAAAATAATTTCTACTGTGAATCAAACAAATAATTATTGTATTATAAATGACAGATATGTCTCTAAATATAGGTTCTTTAGAGAATAGATACTACAATATCCCAGACATAAATTTTCATTTTAGATTTGAATAAGAAGCATTCATTATAATTCTTTTAAATTTTTATCTGAAGATGCTAATAAGAACAGCTTTCACAGAAAGGTATTTTTAGACAAATGAACATGATTAAAATAAAAAAATAATATAAAAACAATTAAAGCTATTATATTAATTTAATTGCCTTTCAAAAATATTTTATTGTATCAAAGGTTTTAATGTGTGCTTTTGGGATTCACTAGAAATTTTATTCTAACTCCTCAGAATCTTTTGAATGATGTCTTTTAACACTGAAATTATTTCTACTGTTCCTTTGTAGTGCTCCACCGCTAGGTCATCAGCATTAAGAAGTATTTCTTTGCTCTCCTGGTTGGTGGCTCATCAAAATCCGTGGGTCACTATAGCTTGCCCCTCTGGTGCTGACAATGAACACGTCCCTTCTTCACCCTTCACAGTACTCAGGACATAGAACACCAGGAGTAGCTGGCACAGCTCCAATCGAAGTGACTATCTCTTTGCTAACCCTGGACTTATTAATACACTGCTTTATGTCAAAGAACTCAATTCAGTGCAAAGCAGAGCATAAAGACTATGTAGCCATCAAGCTGGATGACTGAGCCCCACTCTGATGAACATGTTACAAGGTTGTCCTACTCAGCAGCCAGAAAGAGCAGTGTACCTAATTTCTGAATTCTTAAGTCTACTAGAGGAGGGTGGGCAATCCAGGGAATGTGTCGTTTCTCATTGGCTGCTCTACACAGGCCTTTGCCAGCTGCAAATGAGCCTGACAAACGGCTCTGTAAGATTCGTTCCTCATTTGTTTGGTTTTGTTTGTTTGTTTGTTTGTTTTTAATGTTGGTGGCATTCATGTAGATTCTACTATATATTTCTACAAATAATAATGCAAGGAGCAGTTGCATTTACATGCACAGAGCATGTATATACCCAGCTGTCTCTGGGGCTCACAGGCTCAATGCTTGTTCATACTCTCTGGCCACATGGATCACCAGTGAATTACTGCCCATTACTGTGATACTTTTGCACAGAAATGCTGACTTTTGCCATCACATTGGCCATGGGACACATCATACTGTTTGACATGTAGCTGAGAACATGTAGCACTATATATTTTCAGAAGGTTGGCCTTTCATTTCCATGTTGTAAAGTAACCTGTTCTCGTGAACTGCCCATTCTTTGGTTGACTTGAACTTTACTGTTCTCAGGTCTGTTAATGCTCTGTGTCATATTGCTGCATGCCTTCATGCTGGCATAATCCCAATTCAGTGGGAGGATCTTCCTGGTTAACAGGTGTGACTCTAATGTGAGGACTCTACGTATGTCTGTGGGGGATTATCTTGATTACACTAATTGCTGTTGGAAGATTCGTCCTAAATGTGGGTGGCACCATTTACTGAGTTGGGAACCCTAGACTAAATAAAACAGAAAGGGAGCTGAGCATCATGCATCCATTCATAGCTCACCACTTCTTGACTGTGAATGTAATGTACTTAAGCTCCTGCCATTGAGACTTCCCTGCCATGATGTACCACGAGGCACAATAAAAGTTGCATTAGTCAGAGTACTTTATCACATCAAGGGGAAAAGAAACCCAAGCCAAAGTGGCTATTTTAGGGCTATTTCCATTGTAGACATTGGACATCGACTCTCATGTATCAATCTATAGAATATGAGTAGTGAAGAGATGGGAGAAGGCTCCTTCGCTACCTACTGACTTCTCATTACCAGGACCAAGGCATTCTTGATACCTAAGATCTGAGTTTACAGCAGTCTCTTGCTTGTTTCAAGCCATAAAGTTTCTGCATACAAATCTTCTGAAATATTCTTCCCCTTTAGACAGCTGAGTTATTCTTTGAACAGCATAATTAGCATATAAAGGGTGAGTTTTCCATCTAAAGGCACCTGAGGCATTTCAGATTCCAGTCTCTGGAAATGACCTTGCTTTTAAGGTGCCTTCAAATCAAGACTCTTTCACTCCTGCCATGAGTGCTTTGCTCTGCAGATGAAGGGGAGGCATTGTTTCAAGCACAAAGGGGGCCTCACACCAGCCAGTCCTGAAAGGCTCAGGAGTGCTTTTATAAGATCCTGTAGCAGAGAGGTGTTGGAGGCACAGGATGCTGAGGCCCAGGCCGTCACTGTTTCCGATGCTGTCTGCCCCTTCAAACTAGTCCTTCAAACTAGTATCTGAAAGTAACCGTGTGAAATTTGTCCAGAGTGCCTGGGACTACTGGCTGTATTTTCCTGGGTCTCTGTAGGAGGTAGACATTACTATCTTCCAATTATGAATTGTTTAGGTGCAGATAGTGGCTAGTTTGTGGTACTTTGGGTGGTGGTGCTTCAGGTGGCAAAATGGTTGGGGACTCTTCTCTTGTCTATGGAGATCCCTAAGACTTAAGAATTTTTTCATTAAAAAACATTAAAACCATGAACTCTGTGATTACACTGGGCCTAATGCTTATTTTCTTCTTTGTTTTTCTAGTCCAGGAGCTTCCATTGTTCTGGGTACAACCACCTTTAAGTCTCGTGTGCTCTTTTGTGGTCAGTAGACACTAGGCTGGTGAGGCTTTGAAATCTGGCAGGAATGGCCAAGATTTGGACTAATACTTTTCTTTTTGTTGTGTTTTAAGAGCCAATGAGGTTAACAGTGGGAGGAACAGAGGATATGGTGGTTGCCAGACGGCTTCTAGGTTACATGTTCTTCATGGGCTATGCCTGTGTCCTCATTTCTTTGGGCCTTGGCAGCTCTGCTTGGAGGAAGAATACCAAGTCGTAGCAGGAAAGCATTAGTTAAGGGTTTAGTAGTTGCGGTGTGGTTGTAGTGGTGAGGTCTGCTAATGTTGACCAGTCACTCTGCTGGCTAAATGGCAATGCATTCCACTGTTGGTCTACTTAAGATTCAGACACTGGCTTGGCCAAGGCACAGTGAGTTCCAGATGCCAGGCACAATGCAGCACCCTTGAGATGAATGGAAAAAGAACAGGAATGTGGCGAGCAGGCAATGTCCTATTCTAAGTTACTCTGTATTGTATCAAATGATGATTTTTTTTTTTCAGGCCTGGCCTTACACTGCATGTCTCCATTTTACAAGCATCCTTTGCTTCACCTGGGGGAAAAAAGCAACTAAAACCCTGGGTGGCCCCAGAAACATCTATAAGGCACCATCTATCCAGCACAGACTAATAAATGACTTATTCCTGTGAGTAGAAGGAGATCTACCCTCTAAGTTTATTGGGGTGAATTGAGACTATCATAGCACAGTGTATATTAAAATAGTATCAGGGAAAACAGGACAAGAACTTACTGAATACAATAGAGCAAGGAAAAGGTGTAACTTTCCCATCTGGACTCCATAAGGTGATGAACTCCTATTGCTGTGACGGCACCACACCAGCCTATTGTCTAATACCTACTGTGTGCTTCAAGAACTGATAAACAAAAGATTTCCTGACTGTCCCTGGAGCTTTGGTCACCCACTGTTGACACAGCCCATTTGGCTACCTGTCTGTCCACCGTCACTCATCATAGACCTGGATGGAAATTCTCTAGTTCCTTCTCTCAGACCCTACTTTGACCTTTAATGGCACAGCTGTAACAGCTTTGATCGTAAAACCTGATTCCAACTGCTTTTTCCGAGCATTGGTTTGGTTCATTATCCCATCAATTCAGACTCTTTTTCAACCAAATTCTGAAAATTCATGAACTTTCCTGTATCCCTTTTAACTTGCATACACACACACACACATGCACACACACATGCACACGCACACGCACACGCACACACACACACATTGATGAACTTTATGACCTTGGAATTATTCTGGAAACAGTGCTGATCCAGCTTGGGTGGCAGAGTGTGGCTAGCCTTGCTAGGTGAGCCTCACATAGTACCTACATATCAGGATACAGAAAATGCTGTTTACTTTTTATTATTATGTTATTACTGTGGGGTTATTACTGTGGGGTTAGATTTAAGATACTGTATGACCTATAATCCTAATGTACAGAATACTTAATAGTCAGCTGTCTATGAAGGTAATAATTGATGCTAGTGTGTGGGTGAGTAGAAAGCAGGAATCCTGGCTTCCTACTTCAGCAGGGGCTAGCTCAGGGCTCCTTGGCTGCATCCTTATCTCCAACTGTTGCGGGAGATATTTAAAACAGCCGCACTCAATCTGCTTGTGTTACAGAGCACCCATATTCTCCACTAGCCTAGGCCTGAGGCTACGAGCAGTAGCAACGTGCCGCTCGGCTCAGGTCATCCACTCAGGCAGCCAGAGACACCTGCCCTGTCACCCATGAGATGCCAGCATGGGACATGACTCTGCCAATCTTCCATGCTGTCTCCACAAGGCTGAGCTGAGCCCAGACCATCCCACCATCCATGTGGTGCCCGGTATAAATGAGACTCTAATGTTTAAAGATTATCCAATAGCTTTATATATTTGGTAATGCTCAAATATCAAGATGCACACACAATTAGAGGTGTGACCCATTAACTAACCTAGATATAAGTTGTTACCCAGGACTGCTCTTGGTACATGCATGGTCATCCATGGCACCTACCTCTCTTTTTCTCCCTCGATCCTTCTCTTCCTTCTTCTCTTCCTCTCCTTACTCCTCCTCTTCCTCTACTTACTCTTCCTACCTTAGCTCCTCCAAATTTCGGGGAAAATTTCACGCTACATCCAACATCCTTGGGTATAGAATTTGGTCTTATGGTTATTTGCTTTTATCATTGACAAACTTTGTACCCTTCCTCTTAATGTCTCACTGCTCCATGACAAACCTGCTGCCCTGGAAGCCAACCACCAAGCATGTGACATGCTGACTTTCTCTGACTGTTATTAGATGTTTTTCTTCATTTTAGGCTTCAAAACTGTTGGTAATGATGTATCATGATAATTTTATTAGGTTTTATTCTGGCTGGAGTTTGCTTAGCTCGTTGAATCCATAGGTTTATGTCCTCCATAAAATTAGGACTTCTCAATACAGTTTCTTCAAGATCCTCAGCATGAGTCTCTCCTTAGGAAATGACAGCTGTATGGTAGTTGGAAGTGCAATCCCATGGGAGTCTAAAGTTCTTTGTCTACAGGTCTACCTTCTCTTTGTTGCCCATTTTTGTATTTAGATATTATACTGAAGAAATCCCTGAGACTATCAGTTTATTATCCTTTGATGATGTGTGTCTTCCTTCTGGTTTTGAGTTTACACACACCAAGGTTGTTGTGTCTACAACTACAGCTATTTTTTCCAAGATGTTTTATTTTCTTACTTGCTTTCCTGTGTTCCTAGTGGCTCAGTAAGAGTTCTAAGACTCTTACTGTGTGATCGTTGTCTTGTTTCTACTAAAATTCTCTGATGGAGACAAAGCTGGTGAGTGGCTGACTTATTCCCATTGAGCTGGTGCATGTGAACTCTTGGCTCTGCTGTTTGTTCTGTCCATCATTCCAGGTCACTTCAGATGCTGTACTCCAGTTAAAGAGGCCAAGGGTGCCCATGCTCCTGCCCAGGGGTCCAGAAAGCAGATCAACTCTGGCACAGCAGGAGCTGCATCCTCTTGATGCTAACCAGCATGGAAGCAGAAGGAGGAGCTAGAAATTCCTCCTCTGCTTGAGTCCTCGGCCAATCCCAGCCTATGTGGATAATTCTGGTCTTCTGACACAGCTTCTGGTTCTCTTTTATGATCTTAATCATAAAAAATGCTGGACCTAGCATACATGTAAATGGAGAAATGTTTCAGTTAGTAAAATACTCTTCTTTCAAGCATATGGTCTGAGTTCAATCCCTGAAACCTATCAGGGAAAAAGAAGATGAAGATGGTAGGACACAGCTTACCAGCAGATACCAGAGGAAGATACATTTGGATCACTGGGGCTCTCTGCTCAGCCAGCCTAGCTTCTTCATAAGCTCCAGACCCTGTCTCAAAAACAAAATTGACTGACATCTGAAGAACAACACCTGAAGTGTTTTCTGGATGCTACATATACATGTATTTGCATATACGTATTCCCCTGAACACACAAGCATGAACACACACACATACACACACTCACACACATACAGACTTACATATGCACATGCACTCACACCACTCACACACACATACATTCATACACACATATGCACACACATATACTCACACACACACATACACACACACATACTCATATACCCATACACTCACACACATTTACACTCACACACATATACTCTCACACACTCACATACACATTCACACCCACTCACACACATGCATACACACACATGCACAAGCAGAGCACACACACGTTGAATTATTTGTTGTTTGATTGTGTTTGTTTTATTGTCTTAGACAACATTTTACAAGGTTTATTTTTAATGTGTCTGTATGTGTGAATATCATATGTGTGAAGATATTCATAGAGGCTGAAGGTATTCAAGAGGATGTTGGATTTTTAGAGCTGAAGTTCTAGACAGTAATGAGGGTCCAAATGTGGATTCTGAAAATTAAATTTTGGGTCCTCTGAAAGAGCAACAAGCACTTCTATTCATGAAAACACCTTTCCAGCTGCATAAAAGAACTTTGGAAGGTTTTCTTTATTTCTTTTGCTTGCATGCTTGTATTTGTGTATTTGTATATGTGCATGAACATGTGGAGTTGGGATTACAGAATTTGTAGAGACAAATGGCTTGCTAGGTGAATACTGAAATCTGAAATCTGCTTCTAAAGGTTGAGGAGGAAACTGTCCTAACCACTGAGCCATTCCTTCACCTCTATGTAGATACAAGTTAAAAGCATAGCTTATTTTCAAAAATCTAGTCAACTCCTCACATCTGTGGGAGGAAGCTGAGGCTAAGGAAGAGGGAAAGACATCCGAGTCACAGGCCAGATGAAGCATTCTGTCCCCATTTACTAGAGCCCAAAGTCTTAAACATCTGTGGTCAGTTTGAAGTCATCCAATAGCAGGTACCCTGGGGTGTGACAAATAGCAGCATACCCACTAACCTGTGACCACCATGGGCTTCAAGGGACCTATGAGGACAGCTTGGAGCCTGAGAGATAGCTCTAGAGTTGGTGTCTTTGAGGGACAGTGGCTATGCAAGTCAATTTCTAGAAAGGAGCTGATACCAAAACACAGGCAGAGAGAGGGAGAAAAGGAAAGAAGGAGCAAGGGGAAGGGAGAGGAGGAGAGAGCAGGCATTAAGAGGTGTGGTGGTATGAAACCCACATTCCTAAGTATTTCCCTGGGCCCGGCTGGCAGGTAATGTTTTATTGCCTCTCAGAGGATGGGCTTTTGGTGAGTCAGAGGAAGGATTCCAGGCTAAAATCCCCTAAACTATGATGATGCTTATGTACACGTGGGGTTCCAGGGCTCTTCAACATGCACAAGGAAGCAGGTATTCAGCTAAAGATAAACAGACCCTCCTGTGGGCTTAGTAGACTGTATTATCTGCCTGATGAAAATGGAAACATTAGCAGCCTTTTACAAAGGAGCCGAATGCCACCCCATTGTTCTCAGATTCTCCCATGGTAGAAGTAGAATTGTTAAATTTTCTAAGTCCTTATTTATTTATTTTTTATTGCCTTTCTCCTACACATAAAAAGGTTTCTAAATTCCTTTGGGTTCTTTTGAGAGAATGTAAATGTATTTCATCACTCAAACAAAATGAAACCAATAAAGAAGCAGCTACAGGGAGTGAAAGAATTGTGGCTGCTTATACTCAGAAAGGTTGATGCAAAACACTTTTCATCTCTGATGAATCCCCGGTGCTGGGAAGGAGCTGCAGCAGCAGCTAGACTCTGGCTGAGGTGTTGCCATTACCCTTCATTCAAGGGAAATGTTAAAAAGACGTTTCCTTTGCCTTCTTGTTAAGGGTGCTTCCATTCGGAATGTCTGTGCTTAGTGTCCAGTATACCTCTGTTATATTTCCTGATGGTGTCCTTGAATGGTCAAGGGGGGCAACGTGCAGAGTCTGTGCTTGCGTTAGGATAAGACATCACATTGTAATGATTTACGAGTAAAATTTAGAGAGATCTGAAAGTAGTAAGCATAATTGAATATAGTACATATTAAGTGCTTTAGGTACATTATCCAAACAACTCACTTGTTTCCTTCAGAAAGGTGTGAGGATAGGTGTGTTGAGTTCAGTTTGAGTTTAGAGCTTGGGCCTGGAATCCAGAAGGGGATAACCTGGTGCATGTGTCATATGGAAAGTTTAATAGCATAAAGTGTATAGAGCCCTTGGAGTATGGGGACTGCTGCAGGCTGCATAATTATGATCTGGGTGAGTGGGAAGGTTAGGGGCAGGTAATGGGAAGGTAGGACAATGGGCCATCAGACATTACATGCCACCAAACACTCTCTCAGCCAATGAAACTCACACAAGACTGTTTACACTTGGTCCTCCTGTCTGTCCTGCCAATGTGGGAATTGTCCCTTTCACCTTATCCTAGTGACAACCACCCGAGGGAGTGAGGTAGAGGCTGGGTTAGGCTGTAGACAGCAATTGGTCTCAGTAGTAAGTTATTGTATTTGGGTTGCACACTTACTGGATTCTGGCTCCTAAAGTATACATTGTGTATACAGTAGTCAACAGCATAGACACCTGCTTGGCATAAGTAGGGTTGTTGATCCTGTTATTTTACTCCTAGGAATATAGCCAGATAATTCCATACCCTGCTATAGAGATATTTGCACTCCCAATGTTTATTGATGTTTCATTCACTTTAGCAAAGAATTGGAATCTACCTAGTTGTCCATCGACAGATCAGATAACTGAGTAATAAAAATGTGTGTGTGTGTGTGTGTGTGTGTGTGTGTGTGTGTGTGTGTGTGTGTGTGTATGTGTGTGTACTATTCAACTCTGAAGGAAAATTAGATCACAAAATTTGCAGGAAAAAAATGAATGAACTCAGAATGTATGCTATTAAGCGAAGTTACATAATTGCAGAAAGAAAAAAGATACATGTTCTCTCTCATATTCTTCAGTGTGTGTGTGTGTGTGTGTGTGTGTGTGTGTGTGTGTATTGACATATGGATGCAATGTAACATGTAAAAAACAGAACAGAAAAGAATAAATATGAGATGAGGGAGGGCTTAATGCAACCAATGCATATAAGTTATGAAAAGAGATAATGATATTATTTTTCTAATTCTAATTTTGTGTCCTAGTTAGATTTTTCTATTGCCATAATTAAGACCCTGACCAAAAGCAACCTGAGGCAGAAAGGGTTTACTGCAGTTTATAGCTCACAGCTCATCATCCAGGAAAATCAGGTCAGGACCTCAAGGCAGGAACCTGGAGGCAGGAGCTGATACAGAAGCCACGGGGGAGTGCTGCTTACTAACTTGCTTTTCCTGGCTTGCTCAGCCTGCCCTTTTTAAAAAAATACAACTCAGAACCACCTGCCAGGGTGCCAGTTGCCACAGTGAGCTAGGCATTCCACAATTGATCATTAATCTAGAAAATGTTTCACAGACTTGCCCATAAGCCAGCCTGTGGGGCATTTTCTCAACCGAAGTTCCCTCTTCTCAGATGATTCAAGTTGACCAGAAGCTAAGCAGAGTACTCTGTTAAGGAGTTTTCTTTTCTTCTTTTCTCTTCTTTTCTTTTCTCTTCTTTTCCTTTTCCTTTCTTTTCTTTTCTTTCTTTCTTTTTTTGGTAGTGGATAAGTACATAAAAATACATTCAATGGTGAAAGCATAAAATCCATTATGAAGCTTCACAGCTTCTATTTAAAATGCTCACTCTAACTGTATAAAAGTTTATTGAATTGTATAAGGCTTTATTCTGATAGACTGGGTATTCAAATTTTGAACTTTTTCTGATTTTTTTAAACAATAAATTTTAGAACTAAATAAAAGAATTAGGGTAGTCAAGTAAGATGAACAGGATTAAGCTAAATAAAATAAAGAGGCGTTTAGATTCGGGTAACTTACATCAGCCTTTTTGAGGACACAGGGTAAGGACATTCCAGAGACCCTAGTGATACATAAACTATCTTGGAAGACATAAAGAAGCTGTGGGCTGGACCAGGTAGAATGTGATCTAAGCAACCCAAGGCAGACTTCTCAGGCTGATGGACCCTCTACAGTCCTAAGCAACATCTCTTACGTTAGACACTTGCCAGAGAAGACTAGAGGTCCCTGGACTTGTCACTATGAGAAAATCATCATTGAACTAAATCATGCATACCCAAGCCCCTTGGATTCCTGGAAATTTTATCATGATGCTAAATTGAAGCAAAATAGAAAGTGGAAAGCCACTAACACTAAAGTCATTCGGGTCCCAGAGTACCGTGGCGTCAGGTCACACTGAAGTCTGGGTTTGAGTAGTAACAACTATCATCTTTGGATCCTCCTGAGACTCTAGAATATCAACTTTACAAGGAAAGAGATTTTATCTAAGTAATTCTCAAACATTTAAACTGTTTGAATATTTGCATAAATAATTACTTTCGGCAACCCCCAGTGGTAGTACTTTCAGTAATATGTTCACATTATTTTCCAGCGGTTGTCGCTAATGAAAGTGAACTGCATTTATGAATATAAATTATTAAGATTAGCCAACTGATACATGGCAACTAATTTTCAAGAAACTCTCTGTAAACACATAAACTTGTATTAAATATTCATATAATCATTGTGATAATTAATCCATAAAGCAATTATAAGTGAAATTAAATTGTCTTATAAATAACCAAATAAAGTAGGACTTTAAAAGATAGGAAGATAACACATCAACTTTTACAACTTAACATAGCATCACGTTAACTCTGCTAATTCCAGCTGTGCAGAAGAAAGCAAGGTCTCCGCTGTATTCACAGGTGTGTGGCTAAGTCATGAGCTTGAGAGGGGATAATGCTTCTTCCTCTATGAGAGGGTTTCAGAAGAAGGCAAATGATGCCTCCTGACCAGATGTTACTTGGTCCAGATGAGATCAACAGACCCTTACCAGCCCACTGAGGATGTGGGTACAATGCTACAGGAAACAGAGGGTAGGAGAAGCACCAGGCTCCAGTTGTCTCTCTCCAGACAGGATCACTTTGATGGTTCAGATGGATTAAGTTTGCAGGAGATACTGGGCAGTGTCAGTCTTGATGAGAGGTTCTCAGAGTTTTGGATACCTATGTAGGGAGACTCCAAATAGGAAGGTGGGGAGAACTGAAGAAATATTTACCTACTTTGTGCAGCCCATGATCAGCTTCTGGCCATGCGCCCACTCTCTCCAGCTGATTGTTCTGCTATTGGGCCAGCCCCTCTGAGTGGATCCCTAGTCTCTGTCCTCTCTTCCCACTGAAGTTTGCATTATCTTCCTCATAGCTGGCAGAGACATTTTTAGGCTTCTGGATGCTCTGCCTAGAAGCCCCTCTCAGTAAGTCCTGGTGAGCCTTCTCCAGTGTGACTGCTCTAGGAAAACAGTTAATATTCTCTACTACGCAGTATTGTTCCCTACATCCTTTAGTAGAGCATTGCTATAGCGACGTGGTGATGATGATAGTCTTTCTCGTAGAGGATAGGAGATGTAAAAGAACTAGTCTATCGTAATTGAGATGACTTGGTAGAACAGATAGTTGAATTTAATTCTAACTCTGTAAATTAGTCTCCATGTGACATTCCTTCCCACCCCCAGACCCTCACCCCTGCTTCCATATTCTCCTTCTCCCTGGTCTCTGGATCTGTCTTATCTCTACATATTTCTGTCTAGTATCTCTTTATTGCTTTCTGTCTTTCATTTTGTCATATGCATTTAAAGCTGTGATCTGTACACACACATCATTCACATGGAAATAATGAAATGACTACAGATAAGCACATTGGTATAGCCGCCACCTTTTGATGTATGGTAAGAGGAACCTAGATTTACTCTCTTAGCATTTTTCCAGTACACAATACAATGTTATTAATGTTATACATTAAATTTTTAGACTTATCCACCCTGAGAAAGCTCACACCCCTTGTCCCACTTCCTATAATCTAGCCTCAGAGCATGTGTCATTGTCCATCCTACCCCACCCCCAGTCCTGGTTGTGGTCACCATTCATTGAGTAATGACCAAGACTTTTAACTTACTCTTTTTCACTAAAGAGTATTTGACCAAGTAGAAACAAACCTGCAACAACCAGTATGGTATATCTTCAGAGCTACTGTGAAGTTTGATGAAGAGGCTCATCAGATGAATGGAGGAGACAAAGAGCAGATCAATCTGCCATGGGGATTTGTGGTTAGTACTGACCCACAGGCAGAAAGGGTCGGAGGGAAGATTTAAGAAAGAAAAACCTACTGTAAACAGCAGAGACTTAGCGTCTATCGACCATTTGGTGTCTGGAGGTGGGATCAAGACTGTCAAGCTGGACCTTGCCTTGGAAGAACAACAGCTTCATCTGTAAAGAAAAGCAACATAATGATATTTGTAGGAACAAGGAGGCATGACTGGAGAACATAATGCTAAGTTGTAAGTCAGACATGTGTGGAAAATGTTATAATGAAACTTGGTTTGCTAACTAAAAATTAAGGAAAAATAACAGCTATAACCTTATACATTGTGTCTGATCTTTTAGCTTGCACAGTCTTGACAAAGAAATTACAGATCCCTAGTCAACTACTCCTAAGCAAAATTAACATATGCAACCTTGTACCATGCTCCCAATTTTGCATAAAGTCCCCAAGAGAAGCTAAATTATAATGCTCTTTAGAACACAAACTTCCTCTTAAGCTTGACTTTTCCTGCTGTGACACATTTCCTCCCAATTTCTTACTGTGTCTCCTCTCTGAGCTTTTTTTTTTTTTTTATAATGGTAACAGAAACCTACAAATACTGGATAAAGGTCTCTTTCTGTTCTTTTTAATCTCCAGGACGTCTCAGCCTTCACCATGGGCAACAGGTTCAGAAGAACAGCAATGTAGAAATGGAGACCTGCTCACCTCCAAATTAGGACTGCAATCTAACCATGCTGCAGATAACACCTCACCTCACTTGGTATCCTCACAGAGACCTCTTCATTAAGGAAAGCAGGGCTCAGACAGATGATGTGCCTCAGAACTGGGCAGGGACCCAAGCGTGACTACTTGAATTCAGGAGAAGGCACAAGCACCATTGTTATCCCCAGACATTACAGAGTCAGAGTATGTAAAGGGTGGCACTGCAGTGTGCCAGGCCTGTAGTGACCTCATTTGATCTCTTCTTTCAAACAGCTCTTGCCTCAAATTTGGACTGTCAATCATGGCGGAAGCTTAATTTCTAGATATTGGTGGTTAATTAATAGGTTACCTATGTAAAAACTACTATTATTGGTCACTGATAGTGCTAGCCTATAGCTATGTATTTAGGTTCCTCTTGGTGCTCTCTGACATGTGTGGTTCTTTGAGGATACAGGGCTATTCCTTGGAGAGTACCTAGCCTAAAGTGTGGAAGTTTCAAGTGCTATGCCTATGAAGCATGAAGGAGAGCTCTGGATCAATGAGAACAGTATCCAGGTGCAGGGTGGAATCCTGTCCACGTACATGATGGCTCCACTGGGATGCAGAGCCAAAATAGATCCATTGCATGTGCACTAGGAGGAGTTCACTGGGCAACGCAACTTTGCCTTGCTAAAGGCCCTCCTGCCTTTGTCATGTGCTCTCAAAACCACCTCTGGTCTTTAGAAAAGCCCAACAATATGGATGACATGAATCAGCACATGGTCAAGGTACATATCCTTAACCAGTATAGACTCAAAACCTTGACACATAGCCAAAAGACACAGCTGACTGGTTCCGACAGCTTACTCTGGACTTCTGAACTAGCTGTTTTCTAGAACGGAAGTGATGAAAGCTTGAGCTATCACAGAATTCTGCCTTTTATTTTCCAGTTAATGTATTCTTATGAAGGCAATCAGTTCTGTTTGGCCACCTGAGATACTGGAGTTTTCTGAGAAGCCATGAGTGAAGCCTGTGGTGCTCCACATACCCCAGTATCAACATTCCTATGAAGAGTACCAAGGAGAGGAAAGCACATGACTCAGTGTTCTAGAATGTTCCCTAGCCTGAGGAGGACTAGAAAGACCCAGAGGAAGAACACCATGGACCCTGTTAGTTACCCCATAGTCCTCATTATAATCAATTCTAGTTACTTTAGCCCTGAGAGAGAGACAAAAGTCTATAATCAGCTCAAAGTGGCAACCATCAAAGCAATAATAGCTTTTTCTTCCTTGACAAAGTTACTCTTGCATGTGTTCAAAGGAAACCACAATGCCCTTTTCAGTTTTAAAGTTGTGCATCACCCATCATGTGTACTAGCAGCCTGAACCTCTTCACACTCAGATACCCACTGTCTCAAAAATGCCAATTTTAGAATGCTAGTGAAAAAAAAAACTGGCATTGTTCACTTACAAAGAAGAAAGTCAGCAAGCCATTTAACTGGCTCTGAGGTGGCAGCCTTAAAAGCTGATCACAGCCTTGCTTACAATCATTTTCTCTTTGAGAAAACATTTTTGCTTAGTGTCTTCTGAGAACACCAGTGAACAGCTGGTCATATTTCTAAGTTGGAGATGAAAGGCTTCCCACACAATAAAGGAAGTAGATTTGTGTCTCTCTGTGTGCTTGTAACATGGGCATAGCAGAGTGATCTTTCTTACCTTATTTCCTAAAGTAGGATTCTAGCCTGGAGTACAAATTATTTAATGAGACACCTCAAAATGTGATGCATTTCATTGGTGTGTGGCTTGTGCCTTTCTGTGGTTAAGTTCCCAGGTTTCGCTCTCAGTGTTCAATGCAAACCTTCAAAGTAGAATAGATTCCAGGTTCAGGATGGTAGTGCTTCAGGACCATGGTCAGTGCTGGGCACAGCTGTTGCTGCTCACCTGACCAATCCTGTGCTGAAATTTGAATTTGGACACACAAGTGACTCACATGAATCACTGCACTTGAGGCTGATTTGAGAGAAAGACCAAAAGAGAACACAGAAGGAAGTACCTGCCTTTGTGTGTTTGTCACCATACCCTCCAGCGGCCCTTAAAGTGAATCCTGCCAGCTGAAGACCAATGGCACTTTGCGTTTTTGAGCTTTTTTGATAGGCAACTGGGATTTCTTTTAAAGATGAAAATGCCACATAAAAGCAGTGGGGCTTTTTATTTTATTTCTCTAACAAAAACTGGAAAATGTGGTCTTCCTGAGGCCTCTGGGTACCGAAAAAGGGTTTTGAGTTGAGTAGTCCCTGCCTTGCCCAGAGGGAATGTGGTTACCACCTTAACCTTACTGGCCTGTCCCAGTCTAAAAGAAGAATGTGGCTTCTAACACTGTTTCCACTCCACCTGCATCCCACACTCAGAGAAAGCATGGCTTCGTTATGTTACCCAACACTGAGAGGGGGTAGTATGCTGGCCAGTTTTTTGTCAACTTGATATAAACTATAGCTACTGTAGAGGAAGTAACCTCAATTGAGAAAATGCCTCCATGATATATGGCTGCAGGCAAGCCTGTAGGACATTTGTTTTAATTAGTAATTGATGTGGGAGGGCCCATTCCACTGTGGGTAGGGCTATCCCTTGGTTGGTGGTCCTTGGTTTTATAAGAGAGTAGACTGAATAAGTCAAGGGATGCATACAAGTAAGCAGCACTCCTCCATGGCTTGAGCTTCAGCTCTTGCCTCCAGCTTCCTGCTCTGAGTTCTTGTCCTGGCTTCCTTCAAGGAGGAACAGTGATGTGGAAGTGTGAGTCAAATAAACCCTTTCCTCCCCAAATTGCTTTGGTCATGGTGTTTCATCTCAACAATGATAATCCTAACTAAACTTCCT
The DNA here is from genome assembly GCF_011762505.2 of Arvicanthis niloticus. NCBI lineage: Eukaryota > Metazoa > Chordata > Mammalia > Rodentia > Muridae > Arvicanthis > Arvicanthis niloticus. The sequence goes on along the minus strand of NC_047668.1, from coordinate 35,842,432 downwards.
CTTTCCCCACCCACAGGGAAGGCACAGCTTCTCAATTTTTTTCCTTCCATGATGAGGGTATGACTCTCCAGCTGGGCTTTTGGAAACGTGGTCCAGATATTAGTCAGGTCTCCTGTTAATATCATCTGCCTTCCACACATAGGTCTGAGTTGACTATTTCTGATTCATGGGTGACTTAGCTATTATAATTTACAAAGACAGGCTTCATGTTGATTTATAAGTTGCCACATATCCATCTGTCTTTGTTGTAGTGGGATATTATTTATTCAGTGTAAAGGAAAGGGGGGTGGAGAGAAGAAAGTGTGAATAGGCTGGCCCAGACTATCATTATTATGGGGAGTCTGCTCTGGTCAACCCCATTCACACAGTGCTGTCTGAACCTCTCAATGAGCAGATTACACATGTCACCATCTCAATTTCTTCACAAGGAATCTGGAGCTGAAGGATGGCCTTCCTCCTAATGCCAAGTCTTGCTTGGGTTCAGATGATAACAGGATGGTAACTTTGACTTCAGAATCACAGTGGCAACCCCATGGTCTGTCCATGGTTACACTCGCTTTTGGGAGACTTTTCAGATTAACTGAATGCAGTTTGTCTATCCCTGACTTAAAGATACAGGATGCCAAAAGCTTGCAACACATGAATTTTCTTCATCTTCACTTAAGAATAGAATTGAACTTGTTGCTTTTTGATTCAGAGCAGCTATCTAGAGCCCATTGCTTGTAGCTGCTGTAGGTGTTGATAACACACCTGATATCAACATTTTTCTTTCATGAAAATGAAGTAAGGTGAACTCTTTTTTCTTTTTTCAAATTATACCGGCATCTGAGAAAATTGGTTTTGTGTAATTGTGAATTGCAGACACTGCATGTTATGTTGGGAGTTTAATGAAAACCTCAGGAGAGATGCATTCGACCTTCACTTAACAGTAACTACTCTCTGCTCACTGAAACAGGAAACTGTCTTGGAGAATCCAGTGTCAGGGAAGTGAACAGAACTCAGCATTATTTTCACGAGTACCTTTCAGATCTTTGGACTAGCTCAGGACCCCCTGAGCTGCCAGTCCTGGGTGCTATGGAATGTCTAATCCTATTGTGCTCCAGTATTCTCCCTGATACCCCAACTCCAGGGGCATCCTCAGTATTGCACCCCTGAGTCTTTCACTAGAAAATAAAACAAAAAGCAGTTTCAAAAGCCAACCAGCACATCAAGCAGATTAAACTCAACATATGTCCAAGTAGGAAAGCACATAGTAACAAGCTAAGGTTACACCCAGGCCAAGGGTCAGCCTAGATGTTGTTGGGGCAAGGCTGCCTAGGAAGAGGAGAGCTATCCTGAGACTGTGGTACTGCCAGCATCTAGTGATGTGTTAGTAGAAGTGATGGATGAGAACATAGAGCGTACAGATGTGACAAGACCAGATGAGTATCAAAAGGAACAGAAGAGCCAGAAATGCATGCCGAGGAAGGCTACCCCAGAAGAGGGCTGTTACCGTTTAACACACAAAGGCATTGTGTCACCTTCTCTCCTTCTAGAACATTCCCAATAAGAGCAATTTTGTACAGCCATCTAAAAATATGCTAGTATTCAGGAGAAACACTTTTATCAGGCCTTGTTTATAGACATGGTGGCTACACATTTTCAGACTATTAAAAGAATGGGTGGTTGTTTGACAATTTTTCCTGGGGTAAGCTAAAGAAATGTCTTATCATCCCAGATAGAGAACAGAGAAACCAGAGTAAGGTTTCTATCTAAGTCCAGTTTGGTGATCCAGTGAGTTCTCAGCATATGGAAGGCCCACCTCCAAGCAATTGTTTGCTGCTATATAGCCCACAGAAAGGATAAGGCCTGCTGAGGATCTCATAAGCATCTCATGAGACTCCCTTCCAGGAGGGAGATGTTGGCGCCTGTGGATTCTCACAGCTGCACAGATTTAATATGGAGATGATCTTGCCCAACACCAGGAAGCAGCTAAATTATAATGATCTAATTAAAGAGATACCTGCTTATTCATCTCATTGTGATTATTCACCTGATGTCATAGTGACAAGGTTTCACTTGCTGATCTCTGGTGAGTCCCTCCACACCATCACACCATCTTGGACCTTGTCCTGTGCTTGCTAATCTCACGTCTCAGCATTGCTTTTGAGAGGACTGCATAGGAAGAACCATTACCATTTTGTGGATCATCTTCCTTTGCATAACCCCCCACACCCCTGCCAGGGTGAGTGCTCCTACATAGACTGGCCCATCTTTTCTTCTGCTTAGTGCTCAAATTCCAGCTTTGGCAGGACACAGGTTACATTGTCACCTACACCAGCAGGTGAGGAGGATGATTTACGTAGAAGTCAAATTAGAGTAACCTTGTACTCTGAGCCCAAAGGCAGATTGCAGGAAGAGTGCTGCGTCTAAAGTGAGATTGTGGAGCACCGAGTGGTTCAGCAGTGCTGCAGTTGACCCCAGTTGCCTTCTAGAGACTTGTTTCTGGAGGGGGTGATGTAGGAGGCTTGATAAACTTGTAGACAACAGACTCAGAGCACTGAATTTTGGATGTGTGCACTTGGTCCTCCTTCTGTTCAAACATTTGACCCACTGTCCACAGAAAGGAGAACCAAGAACACATGTGAAGGAGGAAGATGAAGATGGAAGAAGAAAAGGAGGAACTCTGGGAACTTGCTATGCTGTAGTTGACCAGATACAGGCATTACATACTTCTGTGTGGGGCTGTGGGCTGTGAGAGGTAGCTAGGTACCTGGTCGAGCACAGGCCTCAAACCCTGGATGCTAATGGGATGGTAGGTGTTTGGCCTTGCTCCTGGGCCCTGGCTCCTTTCACTTAGCTTCAGCCCTCCACAGCCCCTCCCACAGAGAGGTCTATGGCCATCAGTCACGTAGGAACAGTGCTCAGGCTCTCCCACATGTAGATGTGGTATCTCCAAGCTCTCAGACCAAGCCAATAGGCGTTATCTGCTGTTAGACCCTAACCCATCGCCAAAACTGTATAGAAGAACCCTATTCAAGATAAGCAAAGGTGTGAGAGAATCATCCCCTTGTCCAAGAGTTTTTGTCACAAGAGCTGTACCTTGGGAAGAGATCTGATTCTCCCAAAGCACCTTCAGAACCCTCCCCTCCTTGCTAGCTAGCTGGCTTCTTACTGGCCCAGCCCAGACTGGCTCAGCGCATAGAAATAGGTGCAGCACCTGGGAGTAACTGGGTGGCAATAGGGGAGACAAGGGCAGAGGCATCAGCAAAGGCAGCAGTGGTGATTCCCCCTCCCTGTTCTCACTCTATCTCCTTGGCCTGAACCCTCGAACTGGGCCAGGTCGGAGATCTTCGTGGGAAGCCCTAAGGAACAGGGACCCACACTTCTGCATTCTGTATAGTTCACCAATTGTTTATAGACACCTCATGATGAAGACATTGGCTTCCATTTGCAAACAAGACAGTCTCATTGGAGCCCCATCCTTGGTGCCATGAGAAGATGGTTACACAGAAACCTCTTTCCATTTAAAGCCTGGACAGAGAATGTGGGAGGTTTCTGGGGGATGCTTCAATTTCCTGCAGGCTTTGTGGGTGAATTGGATATGGGGAGCAAAGTCTGGGATACTGACTTTGGTGTGGGGAACACTTACTGTACATAAGGAGAGCAGAGTACATGATATATTTTTCTTCCACAGTGAAGCACTGAGCGCAGGTCCTTCCGCTCTGTGGGGATTTGGCAGTCTTTAAAGCTACTCATTTCTGACTCAGACATTTCTTTTCATGATACCCTTATTCAGTGCATTACCAGGAAAACATCTGCACTGCCTGGGCGAGGAGCTAGATTTAAATTACACTCTAGAAGAAAGGACATAATATGCTTTCTGTAGGAAGTGTCACTTGTGCGAACTGGAGGATAGCGGTGTTAGGAACAAGTGAAAGTTTCCCATTGTCCTCATCGTCTTATCTGTGTATCAAGTATTAGCAGGCATCAGAGCACAGCAGAGGTTTCACTCTGACAGAACCTGCTGTGCTTCTGCATCCTGCTCTTTGCTATCTCAGCTGACTTCCACTGCTGGCTGCCCAGGCTGCACGCAGGTGAGACAGACTGCTCCCAGCAATGGTCTATAAAAACATTTACGTATTTCAGTTTCTCTGGAATATTGAATATTACAGGGATCCAGGAGAAAGAGCATCCCAGGCAGAGACAAAGGAGGGCTTAATGAAGACAGGAAACTACAGGCAAACAGGAAGGGAGAAGCAGGCTGTGATGGTCTTGGAACCATGCAAGTGTTTCTAGAACTCCTATGGCAAAACTATAGCTATATTTTATATCTGTTTAAGGAAAGGGAAGAGCTCCAGCCTTCACTCTTCTGTAAGCAACCTCACTCCATTGCTGAGGATGGAGCACACATGGCTCAGTCATCCCCACTAGTTTGCATTGCCTCACCCTGCTGTATGTTAGAACCCAACATCTTGGTTTTAGGAAAATATAGCAGAGAAATTCACAGCAGCCTATCAGAAGGGTCAGCTCCCACAAGAAGGCAGAGTAAGGAAATCCCCTCACATCTTCCCAGGTAAGAGAAAAGATGGGAATGAGTCTATTATTATTGGTTAGAATCTACATTAAACCTTAATCATAATATAATTATGTCATTATTATCTGGATCAGGGTAACTGCAAAAGCTCAATTGTTTAAGGATTGATACCCAGCAGGTAGAGAGAAAAAAATAGGAAAATACTTTTCCTATTCTACTGATAGGAAAGCAGAACCTGGTTGGAGAAACTGGGTCCTGGGGGGGTGGGGGCATGTGTGGAAAATGATATTTTGTACCTGATCCCTTCCTTTCTGCATTTCTGCTTCCTGGCGACCATGAGGTAAACACATTTATCATGTCATATGCCACCCACCCTGAAATTCTTTCTCCCTTACCACAGGATTAGACACTCTAACTGTAATCTGTGAGACAAGTCTTCCTTCTCGAAGTTTTCATATTTTGTTATAGCAACAAAAGGATGATCAATATAGAAGGCGAGGCATAATTACAGCACAATGGCACAGCCCTTTACAGAAAAGCTTAAGGCTAGCTTTTAACATATTTAGGCATTTTAAGTGATATGAGGGCAAAGTATCAAGACACTATCTTGAAAGCAGACAGAAGTCCCTACCAGATATCATACAGCTGCCACCTTGCCCTTGGTCTTCTGAACACTTAGAAATGTGTTTCTGCTCTTTATAAAGTGGCTTGTCTATAGTGTTTACTATGGTAGCATAAGGAACTAAGGCAGCGCCCATTCCACCTCTACACTGCTTCTTTTGCCATCCCAAGTTTCCATAGAAAAGTGTCCTGATGAGTAAGTAGATGCTGCCTGGTTCCTGAGCCACCAATAAAAACCAATAGCACCATTGAAACCCCGTCTGTGGCAAGACTGTCTTTTGTAGGACCTTGAATGACTTCACAGATGGGCTTGAGACTTGAGTGGTGGGGTGAAAACTGCAGGGTAGGCTAAAAACCCACATGAGCACATGCAGGAGGATATAGGCCCACGTGTATGTACTCAATGTATAATTTCTGGAAAATTATTTTTTGACTTATACACCTGCAAAGGAAAGGGAAGCTATGATATTTCAACCCAATAGTAAAGTATAAGAGTAAAATCTCAAAAAAAAAAAATCATAGCTGGGGGGGGGGGAGGGGGGAGGGGATGTGTCTAAGGAGGAGAGAACACTGGGCCATGGGATGAGTTCATTGGCTAAGCAAAGAAAATGTAGTTAGTCTATCTGTAGTTCCACTGAGATTTTCAAAAATCCACAGTTCCATTATAACATGAGCATTTGACTTGGAAACAAGCAACAGTGCCATTGCTGTACCGTGTGTGCTATTAATTTAAATTGCTTAAATGCATTTCTCATGCATTAGTAATAAAGCTAGACTAAATTACAATCCTTAATTTTTTGCTGATGTTTTTATTGCATGGTGATATATGGAAATTTGCAGATCACTGAGAGTTTTAATTCATCTCTTTCCCTTGTCAGCCTCTGGGGACAGGAAAAATAACAGTAAAATCAAATTCTCCTGGCACGTTAGAATGACAAGCCTTAGGGAAGAATCTACCTAGTTTATAACCTTAGAGCAAAACAAACAAGGGAGATTTATAATTTCCAGTGGGATCTACAACAATTTATATCTGTAAAATCTTTCATGTTATGAAGCATCTCTAATTTAGAGAATGAGCATTCTCTATTTTTTTGTTTTGCTTTGTTTTGTTTTTCAAGACAAGGTTTCTCTATGTGACAGTCCTAAATGTCCTGGAACTGTTTTTGTAGATTAGGCTGCCTCAAACATACAAGAGATCCACCTGCCTCTGCCTCCCAAGTGCTGAAACTGAAGATGTGCACCACCACTGCCTGGCTTCTAATGTTTTAAATTGGTTTCAGATTTGCAGAAAAGCTTCAGAGAGAGAGAGAGAGAGAGAGAGAGAGAGAGAGAGAGAGAGAGAGAGGTGAGTTCACACACACAGACCTCACACCCAGTTAATGCTAACATTAATTGCTGATAGCATTAATACACAGGACACACAACGCTCTGCTGGTGAATTATCGCTGAGATTGCTGTGAACTGAAGAACAGACTATTTCAGATTCCTTTAACTCTCCCTAATGTGCTGTTGTGATTCGACGCCCTGTCCAGAGCATCAGAGAACAGGAGTCCTCTCTCCTCTTAGGCTTCAGTGCTGTTGTGGTTTGTATATAATGTGCTCATCCAGCAAGGTTTGGTTGGCGGGCCATGGAAGGGTATCCTGGTTCTTGGGTTGTGGGTGTTTGGCCACGCCCCCAGAACCCAGGATCCTGGACAGAAGGTCTAATCTCCATTCAATCTGCACCCTTCAGTCACAAAGGGCACAAGTAGAGGGTGTGATTAACAGGCTTCAGGCCCTAGAGAGATTTACATACTAATGAGGTACCTGAAGGTCAGAGGGTGGAGCCAATTAAGCATTCCTCCCCAGCCCCTCCCCCTCTTTCCCTCCCTATTTAACTCAGGTCTGCCCTGGGTGGTTTTTTTTTTTTTGGGGGGGGGGGGCGGGGAATGCATCCAGATCCATCCACCATCTGCCATGACAATAAGCCTGTAAAAACCCATGGACTTTCTCATGTTTGGGGCCGCGCCTGTGGAACCACAGCAGCTGGGCCTAACTTCCAGCTGGAGGAAGCCAGAAGATTCCCAGCCAACTACCCACAGCCTGGTGTGAGGAACCCTGTGTTCTCCAGCCACAATTACCTACAGCTGGCTCAACCAACATGGAACTCCATCACCCATGCAACCAAGCAAGTACAGTAACCTTTCTCCCACAGGGTGCTGCCAGGGCCTCTTTATTCTCCCCTTTCCCTCATTTCTCTCGGCTGTGGATTAGTGCTCCCACATGCCCTGTCTCAGTCCTTCTGCAGCCTCTTGGTGGTCCGAGAGCCCGAGGGCTTGAGACCAGTCCGTCCCTAGACACCTCCGGGTACAGGGCTCCCCAATCCAAGAGCTCTGCACCCCCTTGGAACCAGACTGAGACTTCCCCACACCGGGCAGAGCCCCGGCTCGCCTGGTGCCCTGAGCAGAGTGAACTCAGTTATGATTCCTGCGCTCCAGTCTCTTTGGAGCCATGGGAATCACAACAGCCCAACAAGATTCAAGAAGCCATGCCCGCACCCACACACAAGCTAATCATTTCCCACCGATTCAACCAAGCTAGCCAACCCTGCTAAGTGAGTGACACCCACCCTGTGGGGCCCCACCTGAGCTCTCCCTCTCGCCCCTCGGCTACAAGCTAGTCCAGCCTACAGGCCCCCAGTCTCAACTCTTTCAGCGAAGCCTGGGAGCCCAGGAGTCTGAGACCAGTCTATCCCCACAAGCCTTCTTGCCCGGCGGGTCCCCATCTAAGAGCTCTGAACCCCAGGGAACTTCAGACTGAGTGAGAACTTCCCCACCAGATGGGGCCTGTAGTGCCCGCTGGTGTGGTGTGGAACCAACTCAGAAAGATCCCACACTTCAGCTTCTGCCATGCTGAGCCACAGTTCCAGCCAAGTGGGCCATGACAGACTTGCCGACCCACAACACAACAGAGACTCATGCCTACACGTGCCCACACGTGAGCCTACATCATTCCCTACAGGTGGTAGAGGACTCGGGCAGAACCAGCTCCAAGAGTGCCCCCCTCCGCACAAAAAACCTCTCCACGAAACTCCAGGACAGTGAGTAACCCCCAGCCTAGTTCACAAGACTAGGCAGGCTTCTTTCTGTCTCTCCCCTTTCTTTCTCTCTTCACATGGTCCTTGCTAGTGTCTTCTCTCTAATTCTTAGCTACCACTAGCTCCCGCCTGGTTCAGAAAGACTAGGTCCCTCTCTTTCTCTCTCCATGTGTTCCTGGTCAGCTTCTCTGCTTTAACTCCTCTGTCTCTCCCTCTCCTCCACATGCTCTCCAGCTCAAGGGCAAGATGGCAGACTCCCTAGCCTCTACTTTGCCCATCCCCCCAGCTCCACAGAGAGGGCTCCTTCACAGCTAACAGCTGTCTTTCAAGCCACAGCGCCTGCTGTGACCCTCCTTCTAACACTCTTTCCCTTGGTCCCTTTCGTTTTGAGGTCTCAGGAGTGCTGACTTCAGGCTTTACATGCTGCCTGCTAGCATAAGTTTCTTTCTCTCTTTCTCTCCACATTTTCCAACTCAACAAGATGGCAGCGACTTCCTAATCTCCACTTTCTGCCCCTCCCTGAGGGGTCAGTGGTTTCCAAGCTGCCTGCTAACTTCTCAAGAACACTGACTCCAAACTCTAGTTCTCAGTGTTTCTCCCCCAGGGGGTCAGTCTTTTGTGCACAGCCTGCTGCCATAGGCTTTCCCCTTCTCCATCATTTGCGACCAGCTACAGCTACTTAGCCCAGCCAGCTTGCCTGAAGCAAACCCCGTTTGCTCCCTTCACCCTTGTGTTCCTCACAGTTTCTTCCTCTCACCTAAAAATGCCAGGCCGGGCCTGGTTGCCACCTGCCAGCTTCTTCCCCTGCTCCCCTGTCAGGCTACAGCTATTTGGCTTACCCAGCTTGCCTGAAGCAACAGGGGCGAAACCCTGCTTGCTACCCAGCCCTGTGTTCCTTAGACAGTTTCTTTTGCTTGGCTAGAAACTCCAGGTTGAGCCTGAAAAAAAAATTCGTGCCACCTGCCAATTTACCCCAGGAGCTGCCAGCTCAAATCCAGCTTCCATGTGTCTTTCCCATAGACACAGCCTCTCCTTCTGACTCTTGGCTCTCCTATCAAGCCTCTATGTCTCTTCCTCTAAGCTTTCTTCAAAGTTAGCCTTTTTCTCCTTCTCTACATTTAAGATTTCTAAGAAAAAGAAAGGGGGAATACAGGACCTTTCTGCCAGAAAACACAGACACCACATGGCAGAGCAAGTCCCTCCCCCTACTGCTCCTAAACCAGCCATTACTGCTTCTTCTCCCCAACAGGAAGACCTGCAACAAGGTTCCTGTTTTCTTTTCTCCCTAACAGGAACACCTAAAGCAACAATGTTCCTGCTTTTCAACCAAAAATTGTCTTGTTTTTTTGTTTAAATGTTTCCTTTTCTCTCTAACACTCATGATATATGTCCAATTTTTTTTTTTCAACTTTTAAGATTTCTTTAAGGTTCAAAAGTCATCCAATCTACTTCCACAGGTTAATCAACATACTGATCAACATTTTTCAGCTCTTAGTTAACAACTAGTTCCCTTTTACAGACAAACTGTTGCTGCCTACCCCAGATACATAACTAACATGATGTTTTTCTTCCTCAGCCATCCAAAGCAGACTCAAAGGTGCCTTCTAAGATTGAATTTCCTCAAACACCTTTGCTTTTCTATGATCTCAAAGACAGACCATGACATGCTTGCTCCCAAATAGCCTAATGCTTGCTACACACCCTTTGCAGACATCCCCCTGCTGGGGTGCTGCTTTCCCGTTGTGATTATCCTATAGGTGCTCCCACAAGTCCAGCAGAGACAACGCCATCTCCTGGAACCTGCCTTCTTCCAGCCACCTCTTCTGACTGAAGACCCCAAAGATACATGCTGAGACCCAGACACGCACCCTGAGATCCAGAGACACACACTGAAGACGCCAGACCCAGAGACGATCACTACAGAAGACAGATCCAGACCTTTCAGCTGCAGATGAACTCTTTTGTCAAAGTCACATAGCTAAAGTTACATGTTAGTAAGGAAAACATGTCTATCTAGATTAATCAGATGTTATTACCCTTAAACTGTACCACCTGTGTTTAATTGTTTCAATGATCCCTTGCCTTCCTAACCCCAACCCCCAGTTCCCCTTACCCTGTGGCTTAATTGTGCCACACCCTATGACCTTCGTAGTATTTTTTTTTTGACTCCCGTATCCAAAATTTTCACTAAAAGAGTGAGGTGTTGGGCAATAAAGAGATGGTTTGGTCTCCCCAGTAGAGCGCTGGGTTTGAGATAGCCGGGGACCCAACAGGACATTGCCTGTCAAGGACGGCATATTACCTTCCCATGCTCCTGGATTCCAGACTACTCCATGTGGTCCACATCTCTCATTAACACAGAGTTGCCCCTCCCTTTATGAAAGAAAAGAGAGTGGGTCGTGGAAGGGTATCCTGGTTCTTGGGTTGTGGGTGTTTGGCCACGCCCCCAGAACCCTGGCTCCTGGACAGAAGGTCTAATCTTCATTCAACCTGCACCCTTCAGTCACATAGGGCACAAGTAGAGGGTGTGATTAACAGGCCTTAGGCCTTAGAGAGATTTACATACTAATGAGGTACCTGAAGGCCAGAGGGTGGAGCCAATTAAGCATTCCTCCCCAGCCCCTCCCCCTCTTTCCCTCCCTATTTAACTCAGGTCTGCCCTGGGTGGTTTTTTTTGGTGGGGGGGAAGGGGGTGCATCCAGATCCATCCACCATCTGCCATGACAATAAAGCCTGTAAAAACCCATGGACTTTCTCATGTTTGGGGCCGAGCCTGTGGAACCACAGCAGCTGGGCCTAACTTCCAGCTGGAGGAAGCCAGAACATTCCCAGCCAACTACCCACAGCCTGGTGTGAGGAACCCTGTGTTCTCCAGCCACAATTACCTACAGTTTGGTGGGCTGAAATTTTATCCCTAGTTTGAGGTATGAAAAGGTTTGTAATGTAATCTAAGGTGGGGACATTGGGGATGGTTAAGATTATGAGGGTTGTGAAGGACGCCCCATGATTGCATCTTTGTGAAGATGGAGATTGCATATGCAAGCACATGCTGCCAATCCGCATCAGGTGATGCTCTCACCATCTCACAGTTCTTTCACCAAAATCTCATCACCAGGTACCACCATTAACCTTAGGCCTTTGGAAACTTGAACACAAATAAACTCCTTATAAAATATCTGTTTATGGTATTATGCAGCAATGGCAAGCAGATAAATATGGCCCTTTAAGTTTAGAGGACACATTGCTTGTTTTGTATTATGTCTCTAAATTATTAGATTTTTTCTGATTTTTTTTCCCATGCCACAAATGGAATCATGCACTTTGGAGAGAAGATGGAGGGGATAAGACATTACTGAGGACAATGCTTCTAGTAGGGCTTAATGATGGCACTGAGCATGCGCTTTCCAGAGTCATTCTTGTAGGTTCTCTACGGTAATGTCATATTCCAGTTCACTTTTCCACACTGTTCTGCAGAGGAAGTCTGAATGTACAGTTGAGAAAGTGTCACCTGTGGCAGAGCATCTACAGTTATTAAAAGGAATCCTCCCATCAAAAGGCTCTCTTGTACATTGTCTTACATGGTATGGTTTAGACACACACACACACACACACACACTCCTCCATACCACCCCCACAAACTTCTCCATGCAATAATTCCAGTTACAAGAGGAAGCTGCTCAAGGCTGAGAATAATCTGAGCACACGTTCATTCAACATTTACTTGTTGTAGCTTTTAGTGACCAAGAAAGCAAATGTAATACACATTTAAGCTTTCACTTCAAAACACAATTCACATGCCTATGAAGAACAAGGAGGTCCTTATTGGATGAAGTAGCTGGACTGGACAACGGAGCTGAAAATATGCTGGCCCTGAGTTTGGCATTGGAGGTCCCTGGGGGTCTGAGCATGGAGGTGAGGAAGGAGATGATTCTTGGTAGGAGCACATGCCTTCCAGAAGTCTACTGGGCAGGGTACAAGAAATGTGTGTTGACTGGGGGAAAGAGGGAAATGGGAAACAGCAATAAATAGTAATCATATTGGGAAATAAATTATTCACCACAAGGACATAGTTATGGCAGGTTCACTGTTCACTTTCCCTGTGGCTTGCTTTATTGTAGGTCCCAAGAGCTACTTCCCAAAGGAGAGATCTGTGATCCACAACTCTATAAGTCCTTCTGGGGCAGTCTTTTCAGAGTTTTAAAGAACAGACACTAAGTTTAACAAGCAAGCAACCGTATTTAAACAATGCGTGCTTTTAGTGGGAATTCCCTGATCCATTTAGCTGTGAATGTGTAAAGCTTGTTGACACCCACAGTCTGTGGCACGTGGCGCCCAGGAGACACCTCCACTAAGGTACAGGAAATGATGGACCAACATGCTTTGAGGCATCTGATAGACGTGTGACTTGGAAGGAAGGAGAGGCCAACAAGCCCAATTCAAAGAAAGAATAGAAGGCAAGAGAGAACCAAGATAAATGTTCACATTAGGAGGGAAAACGGAGGTTTTGGAACCCTGAGGGGAGAAGGACACGAGACAGGGCAGCCAGGGTCACCTTGGATGTCTTAGCTCCTCACAGAGGACTTGTCCTTGAGAATATAGCTTGTGGGTGGTCTCAGTGCAGTAAAGGCTCATTAAATGCTAGCTTTTTTTGTTACTTCAGCCTCAGATTCACTTAGAATAAAAAAGTGATTCAAAACAGAATTGTCTAGAAAACTTTAAAAAAGACAAGACTTATTTCTTAAAGAAATTTGTACTTGAAAAGAATTCAAAGAAAACTCATCTCTGGCTTTTTGGCTTTATCAAAAATAGGACGGGGCCCAGATCAGGGTACTGAGCATCAAAATGCAGATTCCTGCCATAGACAATTTTCCAAATTTTGAGGAGATAGAATTGTGGCAAGGGTTCAAGATCTGATTCCTAATTCATTAATTCCAGTAATTTCTGTTGTTATACAATTTCTCTCTAACCTTATTTAATGGAAGTAAAATCAAGTAGCCTAATTGCCTAATGGAAATGTAAAATAGAAACAACAAATTTGTATAAAGAACAATATTTTAACATAACTTCAAGGAAAATAAATTTTTATACAGGCTAATACTTTTGGATCTAATTAAGTAAAATATGACATGAAATAAATTAATTTAAAATAATCAAATTTAATTTGCTCTTTCCATTAAAAATAATTCAGTTATTTTCCAATCAATTGTTTTTTTTAAAAAAAAAAACATGTAATTTTAAAAATTCATTGTGTGTGTATATTTCCTTTTTCTCTTTCTCTTTTTCTTTCTCTTTCTTCCTTTCTCTCTCTCTCTTTCTTTCTTTCTTTTTTCTTTCTTTCTCTTTCTTTCTTCCTCTCTTTCTTTCTCTTCCTTTCTTTCTCTCTTTCTTTCTCTTTCTCTCTTTCTCTCTTTCTCTCTTTCTCTCTTTCTCTCTTTCTCCCTTTCTTTCTTTCTTTCTTTCTTTCTTTCTTTCTTTCTTTCTTTCTTTCTCTCTGCCACAGGTGTTTATCAGAGGGTAACTGGGATTCAGTTCTTTCCTGCTACCATGTGGCTTCCAGGAGCTGTCCTGCCTTGGATAAAGACATCAGCACCCAGTGTTTCCATGTTCCAGAAGAATCTTCTGTTGGTGAACAAATCCTCTGGTATCTCATTATTTCTTGGCAAACAGTGTTTTTATTGGTCAAAAACTAGGATGCAAGAAAGCAGGATGCCTGATGTACAGAAAACAAAGAGTAGACTGTTGACAGAGGTGTCAAGTGATGCAAACCAAATCAGAATGCAGCCATGTAAATTAAAGTGATTTTTAAATGCATGTGCCTTAGGTCACAGGATACATTGTAGTTCTTATTTGTAATAAACTAAGTATATAGATTGAATGGCTCTCTTTAATATGTCCAGAATAGTTTAGTTTTCAGCATTTTCCTGTTCAAACTTGTTCACAGAACTTCTTGTAGCTTACTATCAGTCAGAACACACTGGCTAGCATGTTTGTACTCAATGTATTTTTGTTGTTGTTGTTCAGTGAACATTTATTGTTGCATTACCATGAACCAGGATGTGAATACAAACTTTATGAAGCAAAGGCCTCTGGGAACACTCTCCATCTGTACTAAGCACAGGACACCTGCTCCCATAGTGAACTTCACAGTATAACCCTAAACAAGAGAAAAGTTCCTTGACAACTTTTTTTTTCTTTTTTGGTTTTTTCAGACATGGTTTCTCTGTGTAGCTCTGGCTGTCCTGGAACTTACTCTGTAGACCAGGCTGGCCTCGAACTCAGAAATCCGCCTGCCTCTGCCTCCCAAGTGCTGGGATTAAAGGCGTGCACCACCACTGCCCGGCTTCCTTGACAACTTCTAACACCTGATGTGTTATCTATTTTTGTGACCAAATAGTGGACAACATGTAACTTCATTGAGAAGTGTTTATTTGGATTCATGACTCAGGTAATAGGGTCCTTAGTGATGGGAGAAGCAAGGCCTAGGAGCAGCTCAGGAGCATCTCATGGCTGAGGGAGCAGGCAGTTGTTCACATTTGGATGGATCATAAACCAAAGAAGGAAATGTGGGGCTCAGCTTTCTTTCTCCTTCACTCATGTTCAGGGTCAATTTTCTCTACACAGTTAAACATGTCTGTTGGTGGAAGCACCCTCACTGAGACACCTTTGAGAAACTCAAGCCAGACTCAGTGTCTTACTTTCTCTTCCTGTTGCCTGACAAATTACACCTTTCAGCTCATCTCTAGCATCATGTCTGCCTGCACACGTCTGTCATGCTTCCCCTCATGATGACAATGGGGACTAAAACTTTGAACTGTAATCCAGCCCCACATTTACCTTTAGAAGAGTTGTCATGGTCATGGTATCTCTTAAACAGCAATAAAGTCCTTAACTAAGACATCTAGTCAAATTGATAGTGACCATCAACCCAATGAACATCAACTGTAACATCTGAGATATCTGAGTGTTACTGGTGGGCTAGGCAGGTCTCACACACACTTCTCCTAGGAAACAAGGCATTGTTTTGTTTCTACCCTGACACAAGCCGGTACTTGTATATGTATTGTTTCTGCCAAAAAGCAATGTGACTTTTCCCATTGTCCCATAAATCATCAATAGGTCTTGAAAATTTGCTGTGCTGTCTGAGAGGGTTTTGCTCTCAAGCATTTTTCATTAAAACGCACACAAACTGGAGGGAGATATTGTGCACAGGTGTCTTAGAGTCAGAATGGACTTCTTGAAGGAAGAGTGTATTCATTTGTTAGAGCTAAAGAGCCTGTGGTGTCATGCAATTAATATACCTCTGCAGTGAGAAATCACTCTGCCCATTTAGAGATTAATAAAGGAAAGAAAGAACTCTTTAATGATAGCATGTGCCTGGTTTCAGCTAATGCACAGAAAGGAACCAGCTTCAAATAGAAAATTTTACCAGCTTATATAGACCTTAAGACTATACCCTTCACATGTGATGTCATTGATAAACCTTCTTTATGTCCCAGCCCAAGGTTACACTTTGACAATTTAAACAGATTACAAGTCTGGGCACTTGGGAATATGGGAGATTTATAAGAAAAAGACATAGCCAGAATTATTTTTGAAGCACACCAGTGATTGTTTGTTTGTTGTTTGGTTGTTTGTTTGCTTTGTGTGTGTGTGTGTGTGTGTGTGTGTGTTTGAATAGTTGTGACCTAGGGCCATCTTTTCCACCTGGCAGAGTTATGCCTTTCCTGATAAAAGCATAGAGAACTTAGTGGCATAGCTTAACTTAATGATGTCTGTGACCCTGTGCTGTCCCTTGAGCTGTCCACGTTCTCTGATAGAAGGATGAGCCAAATGGCTTGCCTCCTTTTGTTATGGGAATGGAGCCTAAGTAAAGTTGATTTTGGTGAACAAGCATTAACAGAAATGATTTCTCAGCAACCCCAAATATCAACTAGGGTACTTTTCCCTGAAGTTTCTAACAAGTCTGATTGCTATACTATTTGTCTTCCTGTCATATCGGAGGCAGCACCCCTTTAACTAAATTCTCCTTTGTATAATTTAATATTTCCTAAGCAACATTATCCATAAGTCCTTTATAGCATTAATTTAACTACTTAAAGTTTCTCCTGCATCAATAGAAGTATACATTGTGGAAATCCACAATTTCCATGGAATTATTCTACCTTCTTTCTGTGCGAATATTAATAGTTGAAATAAGGTATTCAGGGTGTAGTTAAAGAGATTTGACTTTTCCAATGTGTAGCTGCTAATAAAAGCTATATTTATAAGGCTTCTTTCATTTCTGTGACATTCAATGACAACTGTATGCTGTTCAAAGAACAAAGACAGTACAATATTGATAAGAAAATATGGAATTTCAAGGGTCTAGAAACTGTAAAGCAGTATGGAGTGGACACTGGAACTCTAGAGTTTTCTAGATGGACTGAGTGACCAAAGGACACAAAGCATGACAGTAGTCGGATGCTGCAAGACAGACCAATAGACAATATTCAAATCGAAGCAGGCATAGATGATTTGAATGATGTATAAACTTATGAAAAGCACAAATTGCCAAAGCTGATGAAAAAAACTACAAAATAAAATCTAAAGATCCTAAACTGGAAATCCACAAAGGATCAAATGGAGAAATGCAGATCAGTCATAGTTAGGAACTTTGTTAAGGGTTTCCTAATAAGTCAAAGCCCCAGGAAAATTAATGCATCAGAATGAATGTCGCTTCAGCTGACAGAGTTCCTAGGCTATATGGTTTTTAGCCTTTGAAAAGTTGCTTGAAATAGATTGCCATTAAAATAGGTTCTACCTACCTCAAGAGATTAAAAGAAACCCTCTATCATTCACAATGTGAATTCACATAGCCCAGGAATAGCATACATTGTTTTTGGCTCCCTAACACCCCTCGCAAGTTCCCCTATTTTGAAGCCTACAGTGCAGTGATCTCAGGTTCCCTGTTGGCTTGCTTCCTGGGGCTTTGCATACATGGGAATTCTGCCCTACTCATAGCCTAAAGGTGCTCCATGACAATGGATACATTTACAAACAGAATGAAAACAAAGACATTTCACCAACATTAAAAACTATAAAACAAAATTTATAATAGAATGTGTTTTAGAAACAAATATATAAATTTTTAATATATAAATGTAGTAAATCAATCAAATATATCAATGCAGTGTGGGGCTGAAGCTCACGCAGGCATGGGTCCTGTTGGTCTGAGTTGTGGACCCCGCGTAAAATATTCTCCATATGTGTTATAGATTCATGGTAAAGATACATTTAGACAATTAAAAATATATAATCATATTACAAGAATCTTTAAAATACTTACACCTTTAAATCCAATACTGCTATCAGGAAGTACTGTAAACTTGATAAAAATAGAAATATCAATATGCAAAGATCTTCAAATTGCATTGTAATTTGACTGTTAAGATGTTAGAAAATCTGATTTGTACCCAATGTCTAAAAAGAAGAAAAAAAAAAACCAAGTACATTGGTTACAAACTAGAGTTCAGAGGACTCAAACACTTTGGCTAGCCAAAAATCAAACTCTACTTGGGAAGGAGACTTCTCCACTCAAAGGTTGCTATGGAAGGAACATCCCTGCATGTTCAGAGAGCCACCACCAGGGGTCTGCATGGCTTCAGGGTTAGCTGGGAATGCAGGATGAGGCAAGGCTTGGGAAGGGGACAGAAGGAACAGGCAGCCTAGGCTGGTCCTGCAAACTGTTCTCTGGGTCTACAGGGCCTTCTTTCACCCCTCCCTCTCTTTCATTATTTCCATGCATGTGGGTGCTGGTCCCCTGTCAGAACATTTAGAATTACAGTAGAATACATGAAGAGTTGTAGTCAAGGGACAAGCCCAGAAACCAGCCAGGTTCCTCTGTACTGGGGTCCCTGCTTTCCAACACAGTCTCATCCCATGTCCTACACCAGCCCTTCTCCAAGATTTGCCAGTGATACCACTGAGAGGCTCCCTCAGGAGCCTGCAGACTAGGCTACTCTGCAACATCTCTCCATTTCATAGCAAAGACAGCAGATTGTCTCAAGAGAACACTGTAGCTTACTGAAGCAGATGGCCTGTGTTGTGATGATGATGAACCATAAAGGACACCGAACTTTATCTAGTGCATTTATTTTTTAAAAGTAGTTTATTTTAAGTTAACTTTTGTGTACTCCTAATGAAAATAAAAAGCAGTAAACAGCCTAAATTATTTTTAAAACATACAAATGGGAGTGATAATTTTAGCTTGGAAATATCACTCAGATTTGAAATACATTCTTAAATTAAAATTATGGCATCCATTGAGTTTTTTTTCTTTTTATACAAGCATCACTATGATATCCATGCAAATTAGAAACAGACAACCCAAATGTAGTTTCTAAGAACTAATGAGGTTACAAGAGATATGAATTTCTCTCTTTTTTATATTTATATTAAGAACTCATAAAATTGTTAATATTATATGTAATGCAGCTAGGCATGTTTAATATTTTTGTCTAAAATAAAAATTATTTACACACAATTTAACAAAGGTATTTACATTTAATTATAGGGAATCCAACATTAAGAAATATGACTTTAAATTACCTCTATGTCATGCTTTTGCATAACTATATATAAATCTCCTTATAAATTAGTTTTTTAATGATTTATTATAAATATGAAATTAAAATTTTGATGCAACTTCATAAGTAAATTGCATGCAAATCTCTACATTACAAATGTGATTGCTGAATTTTTTCACTAGTAGAATAGTGATGGACGCTGGTGTGATCAGATTTCCATGCTTTTTGCTATAGAATGGAAAAAATTATCATGACACACTGGCAAAATATTACTTCCTAAAAGTATTGACATTTGTTCAGAAGACTCATAAAACATGCCAGGTATGGCAAAGGAGACTTTTAATATCACCACTTTGCATACAGAAGATCAGGTGGCTTTCTCAGAGTTCAAAGCCAACCCTGCCCATGCAATAAGTTCTATGCCAGCCAGGACTACCTATGGAGATGTTTTCTCAAAAAAGCACATCAAATCAAATGATATAAAATGAGGACAAGAAGGGTAGGGTCTCGCTTTTATTAATCATCTTTGTCAGTGGCTCCTGTTGGATGATTTGACTTGTAGCAGGAGAGATTTTATAGGTGCATGGAGAAGAGAGCAGAGATGTGTTCCAGCCTTCTGTTACCATATTGAGAACCACATAGCTGGCTCCACCTCCTCCTTATCTACCACCTTTACTGGAAACTTCTGGCTTTGGAGATGACCCATTGTATTCCTCAGATCCTCTATGAAGTCTCACTCCTTCTCCGTTGCTGTTCCTCTTTCAGCATGCCAAGGCAAACACAGCAGAGCAAGAGCACTGGATGGTGTATTTGCTCGTGGCCTGTCAGTTACTTCCTGATTGTTCAGCACAAACAACATAAAAAAGGGAGACATTCTTGGATTGATAGGGATGGCTGTCGTAGGAAGGCTGTTGTGGTGCTCAACTCATTTAGCAAAAAAAGATGATCTTTGGGCTATATCATGGCTGTGTTTTTCTCATACATTTGCATTTGTTTATTAAGTAGGAAGTGAATGGCAGTTTATCTGCACTTGATAAACAGGGTTAAAGATTGTTTTCACTGAACCTGTGAAGGGGAAAGGACACTGAAGCATTCTCAGCTGCAATTAGCTGAAGTGTTGAAAGGCACCATGGGATGCATTGGTCATTCTGATAAGACCTATACACCTCTCACAGTGATGTTTGAGTCACCCTGTCTTTCAGAGGATGACTCAACCTATTGCAGCAAAAGAAATAGATGTCAAATAGATTTTAAAATATTTTTATTTTAAGTATGTGTAAGTATTGTGTGCCTATGTCTGTGTGGGGCATTTGTACATGAACACAGGCGGACACAGAGGCCAGAGGTTTTATATTCCCAGAAGTTAGAGTCAGGGGTGGTTGTGAGCATGGGTGTCATGTCAGCATGGGTGTTGACATGGGAATTGAGCTCAGGTCTTCTGCCAAAGCAGTAATGCTCTTAATCACAGACATATCTCTCTAGCCCCCAAAGTCATTTAACTTTATGGAAGGGAAAATTATTATACCGGTGTGTTGAGATCATAATACACCCTGGCATAAGTGATTATGTAATGTGCAAAGCAGTGGTTTTTCAAGAATTGGAGAGTCTTCATTTGCAAGCAGCTTTTAATTTCATTTTGAGAATAGAGGATGCCTGGCTGAACATGTGCATGCTACCATATAACTGACACTACCCATGCAGCACAGTCTGAAAAACGACTTATTCCTGGAAGTAAGTTTATCAGGATTCTAAGACTGTAGGGAAGGTTTATTAAAACCATATCAGGAAAACAGGCCTAAGAACTTATCAGACATAGAAGACCACCAGACTCAGAAAAGAGTGAAACTTCATCACTTACGCCCCATAAGGAAGTGGGCACCTAACACTGAAATGGCAGCAGTCCCACCAACCTGCCATCTGACCTCTCATAGTACTCTGAAAAGGAAGGTGCTCATCCCCACCCTCTCGCCTCCCAAGCTCAGGCAGAAAGGCAACTAAACTGGAGGGAAGAAGCAGGGAAGATTTGTGGACATGGTGTTCACAGAACATTAGAGATACCTGAACAAAGCTTATCTCATAATTCACTTCAATGGATTTCATAATATGGTTTTTCTAGGCAGAGATAAGGCAGCCTGGAAATGCTTAGCTGAGCCCGGAAGGCTTCCTCCCTGACGTGATACAGCCTGACAACTATTCAGCCATGGCAAGTTTGACTCTGAAGTTTCATTCTTCCTTCAAGAATTAAACCTAGGGGAGCTGAGATGAGAAGGCCTTAAGCTTGTGCATGCATCTCTTCATGTGCACATGTGGCAATGGCACTGTCCTCTCTAAAAGAAACATGTTCCACTTAAATGGCTGGCTGTGTATACTCCTTCTTCCATTCTAAGAATGGCATTTTGTTTTCTTCCCGATGAGCGTTCCCTTTAGGTAACATGTCCACTTTATACAAGTGAATAGAACTTGTTTAGAAAATTGTGTTTCTAGCTAAACAAAAGCCTATAGGTATATGTGTGTTGTTCAGCAGAGAGGGTAGATGAAACACAAGAGGCTGCTGAACACTTGAAGAGATTCCAGAAAACTTCACCGAGGCCTTATGCCTGTCAATCCGTGGATAGGATAATGATATTGGGGTCAGAAGGGTTTCTGCTCTCTGTGCAGGAAAACACAGAGTAAGGCAGACTAAAGCAAGCCATTGGGGGATGCTGTGGAGTTCCTACGGAATGGAGCCTTTAAAGGCAGAAAGTGGGCAATATGGATCCTGGTAGACTAGCTAGTTAATGAGATGTAGGGATCCACTTGCCTCTACCCAGCCAACTTTGCACTGCTGATGTATGCTGCCTGGCTTTAATGTGGGTTTTAGAGGGTCTTGACCCATGGCCTCATGCATATTGGGCACTTTGCTGACTTAGCCATCTCTCCAGCCATATGAACACATATTTTAGGTGTGTCGATATTGTAGTTAGTGTCTTTTCTTGGGTTTAAATCAGGAGTAATTAAGAATCTCAGCTCCACTGACACTCTGCAGACATGGAGGATGGACAGAGACAGTGGAGTGCTGTCTTAGCCTGCAGACAGTGTGAATTACTGTGTTAGTTACGTTTACATTACTACGACCAAGGTAACAACCAGCTTGGAGATGAAGAGTTTAAAGCCTGAGCCGTTAGAGACATTTAAATCAAAACCATAACATATATCATTACATTCCGCTCCCAGTGGGGGCAAAATCCTTCTTGGTAATGATCTAATTTTAAGTGTGAGTTTCAGAGTTGGAAATCTTTACTTTGCTGATGTGATATCAGCAGGAATAAAGATGAAGGCCTTCTTGACTCATCTGATGACTTATGAGAAAGGAATGTTGCTAAGGACACTGACCAATTCAGAAGCAGCTATGCAGTGCAGTGTTGCTGAGGTGCGAGATTGGGGGATGTGGAATGCAGTTGGCACACACCTTGATGCCACAGTGGGTGCAGAAGTATGCACTGTTTTTTTTTTCCCCCACAGCAGATGACTCTTCCTCTCTCTGACTGTCTTCAATACTTCTTGACTTTAAGTTTTCTTTCTCATTTTTTTCTAGTTCTTCAGGAATTTCACATAGTGTATTTGGATTGTAGTCATCCCTCCACCCCCAACTCCTCCCAGATGTATCCCCTTTTCCAACCACCTTATGTTGTACACTGTCTGCCTTTTAATTTGTCTTCATTATACTCATTTTTGTTTGTTTTACATGCCTATTATACAAAGCTCTTGAGAGGCAAAGGAATCATTTTGGGCAGGGTTCCTGGATTTACGACACTTACCAAGCCATGGGCAAAATACTGTGTGATAGTTTGGCCATGCAGAGTAAGATTAGCTCCTGGAAACAAGGGGCAGGGTCTACTCAGGAGGAGCTGGCCCCAAGCTAAAGATCAGCAGTTAATGCTGTTACCTAGGCCAACAAGGATACACACACACACACACACACACACACACACACACACACAGAGAGAGAGAGAGAGAGACAGAGAGAGACAGAGAGAGAGACAGAGAGACAGAGAGACAGAGACAGAGAGACAAAGACAGAGACAGACACAGAGAGACACAAAGAGACACAGAGAGACACAGAGAAAGAGAGACAGAGCAGAGCACGCACAATTAAGGAAGGCAAGGAGGAAGAATATCTAGAAAGACCCATAGACATCTCAATCTGCAAATAACAGGACCTGCAGAGGGGGATTCTATATGATGTTTGCTCATAGAATATCATGGTGGAAATTTGGAGACTCAAAATCCCACATTCTTTATTCAGAATCTGTTACTGTGGTAGTTTGAATGAGGATGGTCCCCATAGGCGCATATATTTGAATACCTGAGCCCCATTTGGTGTAACTGTCTGGGAAAGATAAGGAGAAACAGCCTTGTTGGAGGAGGTGTGGTATTGAGAACAGGAACTGTGAGGCCCCAACAAACTCTTTATTCTACAAGTTGTCATGGTCAGGATGTTTCATCATAGTAATTGCAAAGTAACCAAGGGAGTTAGCACAGTTTAGTGTGGGGTCTTGAAGAATGCTGCCTTAGTTAGGGTTTTATTACTGTGGAGACACCAAGATGACAGCAATTCTTATAAAGTAAAAAATAATGTTGGTACTGGTTTTCAGTTCAGAGGTTTAGTCCATTATCGTCATTGGGGGCAGCGTGAGCAAGCAGGCAGACATGGTGCTGGAAAGGTAGCTGAGAGTTCTACATTGAGATCAGCAGGAAGAGAAAGACACTGGGCCTGGCTTGTGCTTCTGAATCCCCAAAGTCTAGCCCCATTGACATACTTCCTCCAACAAAGCCATATGTGCTCCAAAGGCCAGACCTCTGAATCATGCCACTCCCTATGAGCCTACAAAGGCATTTTCATTCAAGCCCACAACTTTCCATTCCCTGGCCCCCATAGGCTTGTAGTTAACATCATAATGCAAAAAGCATTCAGTTCAACTTCAAAAGTTCCCATAGTCTATCATCTCAAAACTGTTTAAAATTCTGAAGTTCAAAGTTTCTTCTGTGACAATCTCTTAACTATAATCCCTTGTAAAATCAAAATCAAAAGGCACATCATATATTTCCAACATATAATGGCACAGGATATACATTACCATCCCAAAAGTGAGGAAACGGAGAATAGTGAGGAAATACTGGGGCAAAGCAAGACAGGAAAACAGCTGGGAAACTCCAAATTCTGCATCTGTGTCTGATGTCAAGCAATCTTCAGATTTTCCAACTCCTTTCAGCTGTGTTGACTCTAACACACTTCTTTTGGGGGACTGGTCACACTTCATGTTAGCAGTTTTCCTTAGCAGGTATCGCATGACTCTGGCATCTCCAACATCTTTGGGTCTCCAACACAATCAAGGTTTCACATTTCCAGCTTCATGCAATGACCTCTCTAGCTCTCCATACATGGATACCCCTGACACATGCCTAGCCTCAGGGGCTTTCCTTAGTCATTGAAGGAGATTCCATAACTCCTTGTATCATTGACTGTAAAGCTAGAACCATGTGTGGCTGAAACTGCCAAATTCTGCTGCTTGCTGAGGCTGGAACATGGCCCCCCATTCACCAGCTTTCTTGTGAGACTATGAAAGGATAGCTTGGTTCCTGGTCGAGCACAGGCCTCGAAACCCAGACCCTAATGGGACAACAGTAGGTGTTCAGCCTCACTCCCAGACCCCAGGCCCCTGACACACGGCCAAGAACTCCATCTCTCCTTTCAGTCACTTAGGGCAAGACCCCTACAGTCCCTCCCAAAGAGAGGTTTGTGTCACCTAGCACAGGTAGAGGGTACAACTACAGACCTCAGGGCCTCAAGAGATTTACATACTAATGAGTTACCTGAAGGCCAGAGGGCATAGCCAATTAAGCATTTCTTTCCAGACCCTCCTCCCTCCTGCCTCCCTATTTAACTCAGGTCTACCCTGAGTTTGGGCGGGTAGGGTTGCAGCCAGATTCATCTACTTTCTACCATGACAAGAAATCCTTTAAAACCATGGATTTTCTCGTGTCTTTGGGTCCCCGTCATGAGGAACCGTGGAGATGGCCTTTAACTAATGAGCTGTTGCCACCGCCTAATCTCCTGTCTGAGGACCTCTCTAGTTCCTGCCATGGAGGCCACCAATTCAACCAAGCTAGCCAAGCCATGATCCAGCCAAGCTGTACCAAGAGTCTCTACCTGCAGGGTGCTGCCAGGGCTTTCCCTCCCCTGTGTTCCTCTCGGCTGTGGGCCAGCCCATAGACCCCAGTCTCCATTCTTCTGTGGCTCTCAGCAGCATCTGGGAACCTGGGGACATAGATCACCAGCCTCAGCCCAGAGAGCCCCACTCAAAAACCCTGCCCCCACAGAACCTCAGACTGAGTGAGATCTCCCCTCCCCGTGGCAGAGCCCCGTAGCATCTGCCCAGTGCTGCATGGAGTGAACTCAGTCAAAATCTCTCGCTTCTGCTCCCAAGAGCCACAGTTCCAGCCGACTGGAGCAGCAGACATGCAGGAACCACAATAGCCCAACAGGACCCACGCACTCCCATGCGTGAGCTAACAACCCCTGCACTTTCTGCTTTTTTATGGTTTCCTTCATTGTCTAAGCTTGGCTGTCCTGGAACTTGATCTGTAAACCAAGCTGGTCTCAAACTCAGAAATCCCCCTGATTCTGCTTCTGGATGCTAAGATTAAAGGTGTGTGCCACCATGCCCAGCCCTAAGATTTGCTTTAATTTCTTTTCAGAAATTGGAAGCTTAGCTGGGTAGAGTCTTGCTCTGAGGGCACTACTTCTTTTTATTCCAATTAATTACATGCTTTCCTTAATCTGTTCACACTTCCTGGTGCCCCTTTTAGCCACAAAAAGTACATTTTGATTTCTTTTCCTTGCTCAGCTTGCTTCTTTTTCATTATAGATCTGCATTAACATGGTCACTAATAATCAATCAACATAGTCAATACTAGGCTGTCTGGAAATCTCCTTTGCCAATGCTATTTATCCATAACTCTTCAATTTAGCCTTAGGCAAATTTTTGGGTGAAGAGTCAGGGGACAAGGGCACAAAATAGTCATATTCTTAGCCAAAATATCATGAGTTGTCTCTCTAGAGCACATATTAATATTATTCTCCTCTGAAATTTCTTGAGCCAGTCCCCCACAGTTCAAATCACTCTCTCAGCACCACTGTCTTCTATGCTCCTATGATGATGGATCATTAAGCCCAGTTAAAGTGTTCAACTGCTTTTCTAGTCCCAAAGTATTTTATATTCCTTCAAACAAAGGCATGGTTCAGCTTATCACAGCTTATACCCCAGTCCCTGGTACCAACTTCTGTCTTAGGATTTTATCACTGTGAAGACACAACATGACAACAACATCTCTTATAAAGGAAAACATTTCATTGAGGATGGCATACAGTTCAGAGATTTAGTCTATTGTGGCTCTGACAGGAAGTATGGCAGCATGCAGGCAGACATGGTGCTGGAGAAGAGGGTGGTAGCTCTACATCCAGGTCAGCAGGCAGCAGGAAGACAGAGCCCCTAAGCCTGGCTTGGGTTTCTGAAACCCCAAACACTAGCCCCAGTGACAAACTTCCTCCAACAAGGTCACACCCACAATTTCAGACCTCCCAATAGTGCCGCTCTCTACAAGCCTATTGGGGCTATTTTTATTCAAACCAACAAAACACCAAAGCAACAATTATTGTTTCACTATGAAGAAATTATCCATAGAGAACTTTGGATTCCGACAGTGCTTCACGTAGGATGTAGAACTCCTCACTTATCAGCTTCTGTCTGGTAATCCCATCATCCCTCCACCCCATTCTGCAGAACGTATGAGATCAGCTCACTTTACAGGCAGCAGCTTTTAGCTGGGACAGTTAATTAGATTGCTATGGAGGAGACAAGATGGTGCCGGCGACAGTGGGTCCTGTCAGTCTGACTCCTGGCTTCTCCATCCCTGAGTCACAATGACAAAGCTCCCTTAGGTCAAGGAATCTTTATCCTAGGCCCCATAGATCTGAAGCCAGTCAAAGCAACAAATACTTTCACTGTTTTTGTATCTGTGTGTACAAGTGTGTCTATAAGTCACTTTTTAATCACTAGGGAAAACATATGTCTATAAAATTGATTGTTTCTTCATTTACAACTATAATGATCACTGATGGTCTAGAGTTTTTTTTTTTTTTTTTTTAAATTTCTTGCTTTGTTATGGATTAGATTCTTTTTATCTAATTCCTCTCACAACCTGTGATTATGTTCTGAAGTTCTCTATATGAGCGCTTTAGACCTAACACCAAGTGGGCCTGAGTCATTCAACTGCTTGGGTGACATTTTTGCCTTTTTCCCAGTGACAAAACTTGGGGAACACAAACTTTGCTATCTCCTCCTGACATTTTGGGAGTCTTGGGTAGAAAGATGACCCTAGGTACTTACTGTTACTAGAAAGAAAATTCTTCATATTCATTCACACATGCCTAAGTTCTTTGTATTATTTGCTTGGATTGCTTGGAAAGCAAATGCCTCTTGTATTTATTTAGCTCTTAATAAAATCGCATCCTACAATTTAAAAATACTACATATCTGCCCGCCACTGAGTTATCTCTGTTGGTATCAATCAGTTTCTCACTGAAAGTCCATGAATGTCTGCCATACACATTTCTTGTTCATATGCATGTTGTCTTCACTGTTAACGTGTGAGGTCCTCAGCTTAACTACTGTCTCTCCTTCCTCTTTATTCTCCCAAACTTGTCAAAGTAGCTAACAAGCAGGTGGTAAATTTGTGAATTCACTTGGGAAATGCAGTTACTTTTTGGCAGATGATGGATGTCTCCTGCAGGACAGACAGTCCTGAGGACTAAGGACGAGTATACAGATGTCCTACCTGACCTGGATTCCATAGCGGAGCCTTCCATGGTAGATATCAGGATATACAATTTCTGTAAGTGTGAGGAGAGAGGTCATGTCACATCACAGAGTGGAAAGAATGCTAACAATAAGGACAGTTGGAAAGCATGCTTAGCCAGAAGGGAATGGAAAATAGGACCCACAATAGCATCTTCTCCCATAACCTATTCATCTTTTCCAGGCCTGGGTGCTTACATGGGAAATGGTCTTGTATGTTCCTGGGCTTCAGCCATATTAAGGAGAATATATCAGTGAGCAGACAGCACATTGTTAAAATATTATTAAATGGGAGGCATCAGGAGGGATTGAGTATGGGGAAGATGAAGGGAAAGAGAATTGGGAGACAGAATTGGTTGGGGAATGCATCTGTGGGACTAACTAGAAACCTAGGACAAGGGAAACTCCCAGGAATCTATGACCCTAGCTAAGACTCCTAGCAATGGGGGATTTAGAACTTGAAAAGGCCACCTCCTATAATCAGGTGAGACTTCAGTGGAGGGATGGGGGCATCAAGTTACCCACAAAACCAGCTCACAATTTATCCTGCCTATAAGATGTGCAGGGATAAAGATGGAGCAGGGACTGAGGGATGACTGATGATACTAAAGACCCATGCCATGAGAGAGAGCCTACCTCTGACATCTGACATCATTAATGATATTCTGTTGTATTTGCAGACAGGAGCCTAGCATAACTGTCATCAGAGAGGCTTCACCCAACAGCTGATGGAAACAAATGCAGAGACCCACAGCCAAACATTAGATGGAGCTCTGGGGAGCTTGTGGAAGAGAGGAAGGAAGGATGGAAGGAACAAGAAGCATCAAAGACACCACAAGTAAACCTACGGAATCAACTAACCTGAGTCCATAGGAGCTTACAGAGACTGAAACACCAATCAGAGAACATGCATGGGCTAGACCTAGTCCCCCTACACATATGTAACAGATGTACAGCTTGGTCTTCATGTCAGACCACTAACAACTGGAGCAGGGGATATCTCGGACTTAGATGCCTGCCTTTGGATCCCTTTCCCCTAACTGGGCTGCCTTGTCTAGCCTCAATAGGAGATATGTCTAGTCCTACTGCAACTTGATATGTGGTGTGTGTGTGTGTGTGTGTGTGTGTGTGTGTGTGTGTTAATATCCATGCGATGCCACCCCTTCTCTGAGAAGAAAGAGAAGGGGGAAGGGAGGAAATATGAGGGGAATAGGAGGAGAGGAAGGAGGGCAAGCTTTGATTGGGTTGTAAGATAAAAATTAATTTTAAAAATGTGCCATTAAGGAGGTTAAGCAGATGGGTAGGATTCACATGTACTTAGGGCATTTCTATACAACTATTTCATATAAAACCACTGTGGCTAGCAGAGCTAGCACTGAGCAGATAGAAATCTTAGACATGGTGACAGCATGGTGTGTTTCTGGTCACTCACTTAAGTCATGCTGCCCCGAGAGCTTGAGTGTCAAAAGTGTACCTCACTGTAAAAACGCTGGTGATTACATTTCTCCTTACTGAAATTCAAACAGATTATTTTAAGATCTGTTTCTGCTACATCCAAAGACAACTAAACTCTGTTTGTGTCCTTCAAGAAACTTCCCTTTACGTTACTGGCCATTAATTTCACAGCTACAAGGTGCTTTGGCATATGACTCTAAGAAATAAATTCCGAGAGACAGACATAGAAGTCAGGGTTTCCAGTGCACTGATATTAGTATCTATTCACTGGGAACCTGTTTACAAAGACCACTGCAGGGTTTACTTCAAGTCCTGGGTTGAAAGAGAACATTATAAGTTTCAATTCTGACAGGAGCCTAGCACAACTGCACAACTGTCATCTGAGAGGCTTCATCCGGCAGCTGATAGAAACTGATGCAGAGACCCAAACATTACATAGAGCTCAACCAGCGAGTCTTGTAGAAGAAGAAGAGGAAGAACTGAGGGAGGAAGGGGGTCAAGGACATCACAAGAAGACCTTTAGAGACAACTAACCTGGGGCCATGGGGAGACTGAACCACCAACCAAAGAGCACACATGGTCTGAACCTAGACCCCCACATACATGTAGCAAATGTGCAGTTTGGTCTTCATGTGAGTCGCTTAAAGAATGGACAAGGACTGTCTCTAACTTAGACTTTGTTGCCTGCCTTTGGGTCTCTTTTCTTTAGCTGGGCTACCTTGTCTGGCCTCAGTGGGAGAGGATGCAATTAGTCCTGATGCAACTTGATGTGCCAGAGCGAGTTGATGGAGGGAGGGGAATGGGGGGGGGGAAGGGTATGAGGGGGAACTGGGAGAGGAAGGAGAGGGACTGTGATTAGGATGTTAAAAATAAATAAATAAATAAATAAATAAATAAATAGATGGAAAAAGTTCCCTTTCTTTCTCTAAGGTCCTGGGGAAGGCTCTGTAGGTTTTCATTCCTATGGAAAGTAAAAATCATTTAAAAATCCCATTAATATTAATTTTCATAACTATGATATTATAATCATAAAAACTATTATATGAGCCTATGTTGACAAAATTATAATGATAGTTTCCTGAGAAATTATGTTCAGGCTTCTAAACAGCTACTGTCTAATTAATTAATGACTCGCAAAGGCCGCAGGACTTCTATGTGTGGGATATCACCCAGGGAGCTGGCAGGTGAAGGGGGCATGGGGGATGCTGAGAGCCAGATGGTCACTTTCTAAAGATCAGACAAAAAAAAAAAAAAAAACCAGCAAGCAGGCCAGCAAGCAGGTTACAATCCTAAGAAATGATGAACACTTTGCTGAAGGTGGCAAGCTGACTTGCAGATGATATGGATAGCCAGCAGATGCCAAGGGGGGCTGTGTGCATCAAGTGGTGCCTCAAAGAAAACAAAGGGCCAGGCAATACAATCCGTACAAGCAATTCCTATTCAGAAATAGATTTTCAAGGTCAGTGTTGAAGAAGAAGCCCCTGAGAAAAGTGCTGAGTTCTTTGTTTTTCCTTGTTTTGCTTTTGTGAGGCAGTCTTGCTATGTGCCGCAGGCTTGCTTTGAACTTGAGATGGAACTGCTGCCACCTCCCGAGAGTTGGGGTTAGTCCTGCTATGACAAAGGAATATCATGAAACCCAACAAAAAGATACTTTTTTGACTCAACAAATAAACCACTCAGAGGGGCCAGAAAGAGAGTGAAGATCACTGACTCTTGGGTGTGAAGACAAGATCGAATGCCGTGCTTGACCTGGGAAGATGCAGAATAAAGATGCTCTCAATCACTATTGACTCCCGCTTGTCTCCAGGTGTTCTTAACATCAGGACCACTTCTGTACATTGTCACAGATGGAATGACCTAGATGTACACTTCATGAAGAAAGACATCCAGAAACAGTATGTGCAGTCAGAACCCGCAGTCACTGAGCAAGGAGACAGACTCTGGCCTGAGTCACTGTGCCCTGAATGGTTACCTCAGCACCTCCGATGGGCCCATCTCTTCATGATGCTGCTCTTCCTTTCCTGCTGGATGCTGGCTTTCTTGTCATGGTTCTGTGGCTGAATACAAACTAACAGATCTGCCACTCCTTATATTTCTTTGTGGCAGGTGGGCTGACTCGTTCACACAAATAACAAAAGTCTTCCAGAATGTGGAATGTGGCACCTAGAGTTTAATTTCTCTACCTGGCAACAACCTGACCCTAGGAAGAGAATGTGGACGCCAGGATTCAGGTAGTGCCAGCTCAAGCTGTGCTGCCCAGTCCCTGCCTGAAGAGAGGCAGCAGCTTCACTGAGCCTTGGTATTCCCAAGTCTGTATTAAGGAGGACCGTGCTGCTTAGAATGGAAGAAGCCCACAACCCTGAACACAGGGCTGCTTCCGAATGAAACACATCATCATCATCATCATCATCATCATCATCATCATAAAAGAAGACTTCGACAGATGACTTTACTGAGAATAGGAAACATGGCATTGGAGATCAAGTTCAAGGACGCATCAATAATGGCTGGTCTTGGTCTGAATACTGATAGGAGGATTGCCTGTATAAGTCAAGTCAGAATAAGCTTCTGAAGCTGAATTGGTCAGATTCCCACCAAGCCAGGGCTCAACAGACTTCTTTTCCCGCTTCTCAGCTGGGGGACTCCTAATGGCTATACTCACGGAGCCTCATGATGTATGCTCAGCCAGACTAGTCTCCGTAGCCCTCAACAAACTCACGAGCTCCTCTACCCTCTTGAGGGTCAAGTTGGTTTGCAAATACACCTTCAGTCCTCCATCCCTAGATCTGTTTCTGCAGAGGAGTTTCTAGGGAGGCTTTAAGGCTGCGGGAGCTTTGTTTTTCTGTGATGATAGCTTTGTTCAAAGGATGAATTCCACTTTAAGAAGTTTGTTGCCAAAGGCAACAGTTTCAAAGAGTTTGAAGTTAATATAAGACTTTCAGCAAAGAGCATGGAGGTAAGGGCAGGGAGTCTAACAGCAATGTGTGTGAGGAGTCCGGTCTGTGTGCTCCTGGGCATGTGCTCATCAGGCTGCCTGAACATCTGTAGTTAGGGTATTCGATATCCATGACTCTAGTGATCCAGAGGAGGCCCAGGACCAGAGGCTAGAACAAACATTAAATGCCCTGCCCTACACCTTCCACATCCGAGGGCCAGCCATGGGTCAGTTCCGTATTCCCTCAGGCCACATTTACTAAGCACCTATTATATCTTAAGGTTTCATTGCTATGAAGAGATGCCATGACCAACTCTTACAAAGGCAAACATTTCATTGGTGCTGGCTTACAGTTACAGACGTTCAGTCCATTATCATGTCAGAAAGCATGGCAGCATACAGACAGACTCAAGGCTGGAAAAGTCAAGAGTTCTACATCTTTATCCAAAGGTAGCAAGGAGAAGACTATGCATGACTTCCCCAGGTAGCCAGGAAGAGGCTCTCCACACTACGTGGAGCTTGAGCCCAAAGAGCTTGAGACCTCAAAGGCCACCCCTACAGTGACACACTTCCTCCAACAAGGCCTTACCTAGTCCAACAAGGCCACACCTACTAATAGTGCCACTTTCCATGGGCCAAGCATTCAAAAGCATGAGTCCATGGAAGCCAAACTTATCTAAGCCACCACAATCTACCTCTACCCTGCTTAAGGCCTGGGAATGGAGCTGAGATGCTGGCCTCAGGTGAGGTAGAAGCACACCTGAGAGGCATTAAAAAGAGAAAACAGTAGGATGGGTGGCAGCCAGGTCAGACTGAAGTGTCTGGTGCTCTTATGAAATATGTGAGTGGACATTAATTTTAAGCCAGCAAGGATATAGTTGCCCTCAGGTGGCAAGAGAGATGATGGGGGTATTACTAGTCATGGCTGACTAAGAAGTTCAAATTCCAAAGTTTTTTCATTTTGTAGCACTCTTGTCTTGCCTTGGTGTAAGAATGAGGGTGGCCCCATCTTCTTCTCTGTTTCAGTAGAATGTAAGAACGAAGGCTCCTTTGAATGCTTGGAAATCCAGCCATGGAGCTGGCTGCTTTTCTTTGATGGGAATGTGTGAGTCTCAGTCTCTTTATGCTCCTCTGGTTTGTTTTGGTTTCTTCCTGTGTTATGATTCTGTATTGGAAGGTTGTGTACATCCAGAAGCCTTTCCATTCCTAGGCTGCTTATGAGTGTCTCTTGTAACCCTTCTGTGTCTATGCCACCAGCTATAACATGTCTCCTTGTCCAGTTCTGCTTTTCAGTCTTTCCTTTCTCCTCTTGGCCTTGCTAAAGTTTTGTCAGTTTTGTTTATGTTTTAGAGAATTCAGTTCTTCAAACTTGACAGGGATTCTTTGTAAGGACCTGAAAATGATTTTTAAAAAAATCAAAAATCAAGAGAATGGACCAAGAGGAGCTTTGGAGGATAATAGAAGGGCCTCCTGATGGGATGGAAGATTTGGACAATTGTCTAAGGTCTGTGGCAAACCATTACAGATATGAACAGAAAATGGTCTTTGATATGAACCTGAAGAGTTTTCTGTCTGTTCTGTAGACACAATGTCAGGAGTAACCATGGTCTTTCCTGCTGATGTCGGTGTACAGAATACCCACGGGAACTGATAGTTCTCCTGGGGTCACATTCCTTTTCTGGCTGATATAGTCTTTCAGATTTTAAATGTATTTTCAGATTTCAATGTAGTGACAATCTTGGCATTTTTGTTTCTTAAAAAATTATGGAAATATTATAAAAATATGTTTTTGTTTCAATCTCAGGTGTGGGATATGAAGCTGCTTCAAATTGTCCACAGCAGTTGACTATGATTTGCCTCCGGTAGCAGTGTGATTTTGCCACCTGCAGATAGTTTCTGCAACTGTGTGATGTTCGGATTTCGAAGGACTCTTGAGAGGGTATATAAATGCTAGGGGCCCTAAGAGGCAGGGTTGTTGGTTGTGGTGGGTTGTTGGTTGGTTGCTGTTGGTTGTGGTTTATTGAGTATTATTGAGCACAAAGAAGAAACAAAAGAAGAAATTAAATATTCTGATGGTGAAGATCCAACTTGCAGCAAGGAACTCGATGCCCCTAATGAGCAGGAAGTAGTCTAATGATAACATGTCCTCTTGCCCCTCCTCCATCATTTTTCTCTCCTATTTAGTGTTAGGGGTTAAAGAAGGGTGGAGAAAGGTAGAAGAAAGAAGAACCCACAAAATAGTAGGAAAGTCTGGCTACATTTCAACATTTTAGATAGAAAGTTAAAGTTAATCCTTTTATCTGAAGAAAAAAATTTTTTCCATGGTTACACTTTCCAGACTTATTAGGGAATATTTCAGATCTCTTCCTAGGGAAGGGACTAGTTGAATTCAGAGCTGACTTACATTTAGGTCATCTGCCTACAGTCTCTGAGACTGCTACATTCCTGTCTCTCACACCACAGGTGACCTTCTCCAGTTTGACCCTAGCACTGACAGGGTAACTGTAACTGTATCTGTCTTATTCATTTTCTATTATCTAGACATTTATTTTACTCCACTTTCTTGGTATCAATAATGCCTTGTGTTTATTTTATTATGGAATTCTGCTAATATTTTCAAGTTATGGCTCCACTCAAATCCCTAAATAGTCCCACATGGTCCCCAAAAGACACACCAACATTTTAAAACTTAACAACATTATATGATCAAATGAAGTTAATTAGCAGTAGCCTTTTAATGTTATTAAAAGGCTTATTTTAATTCCTTGTGCCATTCCTTATATTTCTGCACTTATCCTAACAGATTCAAAAATGCATTTTAAAATAGATTGTGCATTTGGAATAAAATCAGAAAAATCACATAAATTATTTTAACTAACGTATCCCCTAAGATTTTTCTGGACAGCCTCCTTCACAGGACATCTACCCAGCCACTAGTAACAGACTTTTGGATTCATGTTTTCCAGGTTTGATTTTTAAAAATGTTTTGTCTGTACCTTGTATTTTGAGAGGTCCAAATGTTTGTTTCAATTTGCCCAGGCTGTTTCTGGTAGGACTACAGCCCTGGTGACACAATGTAGGGAGCCGACAAAAAGCGGCTATCATCCTTGCAGCCATCTTGAGCCATATACCCTGACAACAGATTTGATTACAATAGCCTGCAACAGCTGAGCACACTCTGATAACATCTTGTTTTAGATACCCAGGATCTTCCCTTGGGTGTGTGAGACTTAAAGCTGTGATTTAGAGCTGAGACTTAAGGGCATGACTTAGAAGTGAGACATATAAAAGGTGAGAGGCAGACAGAAGAGTTGAGTACAACTTGGAGTTATCATTAGGTATTAAGCACTTGGCACTTGGAGGAAGAACTTGGAATTAGACATTAGGTACTTAGCACTTGGAAGAAGTAACTTGGAACTTGGAGGCACTAGGGACTAGGAACTAGGGACTAGGAACTCAAGACTTGGGACTTGGACTAGGAAGAGAGACTGAAGAATAAATGAGATTGAATCATACTCTGTCTGGTCTCCATTCTTCGCATCTGTCCTCACTCTCTCTCTTGCTGAACCCCGATCCTTGTACTGGAGCAGCTTAGGGCAGTGCAAGCTCTAACAACTTAGCCCCCAAGGCTTTTGGCAGTGCAGGTTCCAACATTGACAGAGTGGTCCGTTACATTTTGGGCCCCAAACGTGGGGTAGAGCGGCTCTCAACATTTTTGGCCCCCAAACGTGGGCCAGAGAGGTCCGCAACAGTACAATGCCTAGAATCTCCACAGAGGTCTGTTCATTCTTTACACATAACAACCCCTTCCCCTGATGTTTGAATATCCACACTCTTTCCTTGTTTATTGACTAAAATATTTCCACAAAAAGAAAACTTACTGTCTGGCTACCATGAGGTGCTTTTTTTTTTTTTTTTTTTTTTTTTTTTTCACAAAAGGCAGTATAAATGCTCTTTCCAATTCTATTTTCAAAATAATTTGTTGTTTCTCTAGCGTGTCCCCAAAGTGATCACAAATTCCTTTGATCTGACACATTAGCTCGGATCATTAATAATTCATGGTGTTTTATATAATGGAAGTGCTCGGAGTGCCCTAAGGTTATTTTTGTCATTATTGATGCTAAATCATTCAATCCTAATCCTGGGATGCAAAATCCAGAATGTTCTGATTAAGTAAAGGAATCACACAGAAAGGTACACAGCACAGGTGTCCAGCAAAGACCTTAAGAGAAATAGATCATGGCCAAAGTCCTATGGCCTCAGACAAGCATAGATGCTGACTTATCAGAAGCCCAGCACAATCCAGTGATGCCTGGCACTGCTTCTGCAAATGCGATCAGATGATACGCCAGCCCTCATGTCCGGCTTGTGGGGCTGTGATCTGCTTCTGAAACTTACCTGCACGAGGTCATGTAGTTATACAAGTCTGCTCCTGCTCTTTTGCACTATCCAACAGTGACAGTAGAGGACAGCATTGTCACCTCACTCCCCAGGGACTGTAGTTTCTTCTGTGACTATTCTGGGACATGTCCTCTGTGTCTTACACCAGAGTCTCCTTGAGAGCTGTGTCCTGTGTATTGGGTTACGTGGCATATCTCCCCAAAATAGATCAGTCAGTTTTCAAAGGAGCCTAGATCCTTTCTGTAGGAAATGGGAACTACACACCCCAATATTCTATTTTTATTTTAGCTGAAACTTAGAAGCAATTTTATCCAACTAAATTATTCACAATAATCAGAAAAAAGCAAAAGATGTTTTTTTTTTTGTTTTTTTTTTTACTTTAGCCTGTCTTTTTTTTTTCCCCTCAGCACTCTGTGCATAAGAATAGCAAAGATCTTATAGGCATAAAAGGAAAAAAAAAAAGTCCCTGGCTTGAGAGAATCAGAAAGGTCTCTAACTATAAGCATAATATTAAAAATCCCACGTAGCTAAAAACAAACAAAAAAACCAACCAACCAACCAAACAAACAAACAAAACTACTTCTCTCACAATTAACTGTTGAAGTAGATATTTAAATCTAAAAATTAAAACATTTTAAGCATCAAACCCCCTCAAAACAAGTTCTTATAGTGGCAGAATTAGGGGACACTTCCAAGTATAGCTAGGTATAGAAAAACCAACATCCATAGTTTAGTTGCTTTGAAATGTGCATGATTCCCAGAAAGTGGGTGAACCATCAGGTCTGTTGCTAGCACAATAAATGCACTTTTCTAATATACACAAAGATATTAAAATAACAACGACCGATAATATAGCTAGCCACAAATGATCCAAACGGAAGCCAAATCAGTTCGGTTGTAAACAGCGTAATGTGGAAGCAGGAGAGTTAGCCTCCATTTAGCAAAACACGTTTACTTGCTTCACAGTTTCAGATTCCAGTCATGGTTGTTTGACTGCCACCACTTTAGGGCTAAGGCAAAAGCACAGAAACAGGGAGCCTGTAGTGGAGCAAAGCCACTCACTTCTTATTCAAGAGGGAGGAAGAGAGGAAGATACCTCTCAATATCTCCTGCAAGAACACAACTCTACTGACCAGGACCCACCTCCTTCCTGCAACATCACAAGCCTGTCATCAAAACTTCAGCACCTGAATTTGAGCTGTGCTCCAGCCCCAAGCTGTATCACTATGCTTATCCTTAAGTAAGAACAAGAAAGAGACTGAAATAATGAGTTCTGACATTGCTTCTAAGATGAGGTGTAACTGGATTAATTAGAATCCAGCCACAGATCCTAAAATCAATTCTCTCACAAGCTGCAAAGAATACTTTGAATTCATGAGAATAAGCAAAAGCAGATGCTATGTGAAAGAACCCACTCTTTGATGTGATAACTCAGTGTCTTGAAGTTTATGGCATAGGTGCAATTCTACATGTTAAAGAGAGATAAAGTGAGGTTTTATGAAACCATTTTCTACGCACACTGGAGTGAAGTACTGCTAAAGAAAATAACTCCACCCGATACAAATCCCTAGGACTGAGGAATTGTGTGCTGTTGAGGAATCTTTCAAGATGTATTCAGAGAGAAATACACAAAGGCTTGGGGTTGTGTGCAGAGGATGTTTTCACTTCTACCAAGTTGAAATTTGAAAACAGAAACTGAGTGTTCCATACATAATGTTACATACAGCATGTAATAGTCCTACCTAGCAAAAGACCTAGCCTGGTCTACGCATAATGTTGATTCACAGTGTATCCGATTGTGTGAGGGAGAGATGCTGTGCAGGGCACAATGGCATTCATCTGCCCACCTAAAGTAAATATATAAATATCATTTCATCATGTGTTCAGAATGGTTCGATAATGACTTAGAAGACATGGAAAAAATTTACCTTCAGATGTGAGCAAGTTAAGGAAAATTGAATGTACCTAAACATGGTGTGCGTGTGCATGTGCGTGCATGTGCGTGTGTGTGTGTGTGTTTATGTATGCATGTGTGGTGTATATGTGTATGGATTATTCCCACACATGTGTGGATGGAGGTTGGAGGAGGATACCTGATGACCTGCTATTTTCTACTTTGTTTCTTTGAGTCAGGATCTTTTACTGAACCTAGAGCTTATCATTTAGCTAAACTGGTAGGCCAGAAAGCCCTGTGATAGATCTTTTTTTCTTTGCTCCTTACAAAGATAGGGATTGCTGGCACATGGCTGCACCCAGCTTTTCTTCCTGTGTGAGTTAGCATCTGAACTTGAGTCCTCATCTTTGCTCAATAAACCTTCCTACCCACTGACCCATCTCCATGGCCCCTAAACTTTATCAATATTTTAATGAAACATTTATAAATACTTATAACATTTCAGTAGTCCTGCTTAGAGCATAAGGAATTGTGAGTCCC
The DNA here is from genome assembly GCF_011762505.2 of Arvicanthis niloticus. Classification (NCBI taxonomy): domain Eukaryota; kingdom Metazoa; phylum Chordata; class Mammalia; order Rodentia; family Muridae; genus Arvicanthis; species Arvicanthis niloticus. The sequence continues at coordinate 35,803,532 of NC_047668.1, read as the reverse complement.
TCCTCCTCACACCTACTAATTTCCTCGTGCAGGCATCAACTCACAGAAGAGATCTACTCAGAGTGGCTATATGGTTGCTAGGCCTATTTAGAGTATCTGACTCAACTCCCATGACACAGTGCCCAAGAGCTACAGGAGATAGAACTGGGCAGGTAGTTGCCAGGCCTCATTTTGAACACTTTAAACAACCCACAGAATAAACCAATCCAGGCACATACATTAGCCAACACAGACATAAGTAAACATAATGGTTGGAAACAGCACATTGCTTTGATGAGGTTTTATGGCCCTTAGTTTCCTTAATATCAGGACAATTATTTTTGTTATCTGGTGCCTCCTTTTTAAATGGAGAGCACAGTGGTATCACTGTTCATACCTGCAAAGTAGTCATTCGACTGCATTCTGTGCAAGACTTAACCTACTACACAACTGGATGTTTCCGGCTCAGGGAAAGTGAAGAGGGCAGCACCTCCTCCAGTTAACTTGCACTCTCAGCTTCCTGAGACACCTCATGGACCTTCTAGGATTGTGAGAGATGAAAGACAGGTAGTTAGTGCCGGAGTATCTGAAGAGCTTCAGGCTCCCTAAAGTAGAGAGATGACCATCTGCAGAACCAGCCAGGATTCCAGAGCATAAGGGTCACTCTGTGCATGGCACAGGACTAAGCAGAAGCCAAGCAGAACTTCAGCTGTGCAAAGCCCAGTAAAGGACCCAGAGGAAAAAGCAAATGTTTGCTCAGGAATGTTATGTAACCAAAGAGCCCCTGCTCCACGTGACCTTCTTGTTAGACAAGAGATCCCAAGATCAATGAGATTAACACAGGCTTCATAAGGGATAATTCTCTGAGTTAGGAAGGCAGTGAGTTGGCCCTTCTGAGAGTGATGGAAATATTCAATGCCTACTCTTATTTTCTGGTTCTTCCCAGGGCTGTCAGAGCAAGCTCTGCTAGTGCTAGTAGAAGCAGGTCATATTCATTTTGCCCACTGCAGCTGCATAGTTGTCTCTGTTCCTGGTAGCATTCATTCTTCTTATAGAGTGGGTTCCTGCAGTGACAAGCCAGTTCCATACCCTACACTCTCCTTGGTCAATACTTAGTCTGTATCAATATACTGATGTGGTGAAATGTTATGACATGGAAACGAGTGAAATCAGAACAGTACACAAATTTGGAATGGGACAAGACTGGTTGGTCTATTGAAACCAAGCTGAAACGTATCAAAAGGTGATCAGATTAGCTTGGCAATGGGGGCAGATGTCTTTTGGTGACTCCTTGGAGAATGGTAAATTGTTCACTAGCCATAGGTATGGCTTCAATGTTTCTGTTCTTGTGTGTAAGCATCGGAATCTTTCACTTGCTGAGCTAACAAGTTTATCACCTGAAACACAGAGTGTTTCATTATCCTTTGTGAGTCTCCTGTGTTGTACTTTAGTCTGATGATGGAGTTGAAGAACTGAAAGTTCTTGAGCTGCTAAGAGAAGCACATGGTTGGGTAGAAGAAACAGATACCCACTCAAACTGTCAGTAGTAGGTCAAGTTTATCCTCTGATACAGTCTTTGACAAAACATTTCAAATTATCAACATGTCTATACTCAGACAGAGCTAGGAGAATCTGACCATAGGGTTAAGACAACAGATAGAATCAATTCTATGCAAAGACATATGTCCAGCCTTTGTCAGCGTCTTTAGCAAATCAGCAGTGTTATACATAGAGTTGGTATTTCATCCTTGCCTGCAATGCTTTCCAGTTCCTCCCTCTCAGACCACAATGTCAATGAGACTTCCCAGGTTGGCTTTGGCTCACCTGCAGATGGTGACAGTTCAGATTCTATCTCAACTGGGGAAGCCAAATCTGTGGTGGCCAATTAAGAAATTAACTTCTTATCTTCCAGATCTGATGCTGTGTTTTCTTTTTAATCTTGGCATTGACATGATATAATTCTTATGAGTAGAACCAGTTTCCAGGTAATGCCATGTAGAAAGAAAATATGCAGATGGTTTGCCAAGGACAAGGCAGATGATTAAGTAATAAAGCCTATCCACTGACCTAGAAATCTGAACAGGGATGTGGGCATGGCCCTTTCTTAGCCCAGTTTCCACTTTAAGAAAATGCCTGAACCAGGTAACTTGCATGGAACAGAGATTTATTTATACCACATTGTATGTGAATATTCACAATCAAGGTATAGGCAGGTTTGATGTCTGAAGCCCCATTTATGTTCTCAAGTGAGGACCAGGCACTATCATCCCCTGCCTTCACAAGATTGGAACCTCGTCTCAAAACAAACTTTGAAGGGGTGCATTCTTTGGTCTGTTTATCTTAGACATTTGTATTGCCCATGCCCCTGATTTGTCCAGGGTTTGCTATGAATGAGGATGCCACATGCTGGCTATTATTTCTATAACCCTTCATTTCTTTTCATGGGAAATGTTTACAAATTTGAAAGAAACTGGAGGCTCTGGAAGTCTGAGGTGCTTGGAGAAGCAGAGTCCTCCCTGGGACAGAGTTTTGCTACCATAGGGCTGGTGGCAGGATGGATAGTGTGCAGGGGACAGTGTAGCTTTGGCATATGCCCAAACTTGCCCTTCTGTGCAGCCTTGAAAATGACACTATGACCTGCACAGTGAAAGTTGTAATGACATCCAGATTTTCAAACTCTTCACAGTGGTGTGACCACATGTTTAATTCCATATCTTACATACCATGTATGCACATTAGATTTTAAATGCTGAAAATATGTTTATATACACACTTGTTAATTCCTGGTCCTCGGAACCTATTTGGATAATGTTCTGCTGAAGCTAAATGGTAAAGCAAGTGATAAGCTATCCAAAGCTTAGAAATCACAGATCCTATCAGCAGAAATAACCTCTGTTACCTCTGTTAAATGGATTTTCATTTTCTTCATTGCAGGACTATTTAAGCAATTGAATACAGATATTTATAGCATATACTGCCCCTGACTTATCTGGAGTCCCATTCATGGTGATGTGTATGTATCTTTTATAGTGTCCTTTAAATTCCTGAGGACATTAAGGTATTATGCCAGGTGGCTGCAAAACCAGGTGTCATCCACTTCCAACACCCAGTTACACCTCCTTCCTGCAAGGCACCACATAGAACAATGAGAGCAGTTTTAGCAAGCTCCATGAACAAGCCATATGTCCTGGAATGAGCCTGCCCTTCCTCTAGACAAATCCAAGCACCATTTCCCAAATCATATTAATCTAGAGTTCCTTGAATTTCTTTAACATTTCATAGAATAAGGAAGCTGTACCATTACAATTTTCCTGTACAGAACAAGTACTGTATTCTTTATTCCACTGGGTATCTATGATAAGATCAGAAAAGGTTTTAATATAATAGGTATATTGTCCTTATTTTTCTTTGAAATTCTTATTGACAGTAAAAATAGTATCATGAGATTTTAGTCTTTTCCTTAAAATTTAACAAGCAGAGGAGCTATGGCTCACAAAGAAAGGATAAAAGGATCCCATTCCTGCCTGGGGTGGTGTTATAATGAGCCTTCTTCTAGGAACTGAGCAGCGCCAGTCTTACTGAGAAGCCTTCCTGGGACTGCAGAACTCCCAGACTGGAGGTAGGACACAGGAATGGCTGATACAGATAAAGGGAATTCAGGGAACACCAATAGGAAGCTCCCCCTTCCTATTGATCTAACTATCCAGGCTTACTGTTACTAGCAGAAAGAGGAGAGACATAAGGACAATGTTCCCACTCTCCAGTCTCCTGTTCTCTAGCATGAAGTGGTGGCGCTGCTGTATAACCAAGAGCTAAGAGTATGAACTGACAGTTCTGGGAAACATCTTGCCCTGGCTCTCAGTATACCTGTTACCACTGTGATAGTGTCTCACTTTGATAAGCAGTCTGAGGACATACCTGTGGCAATATCTCCAGATAGAAGAGGGGCCAGTCAGGAGATTGTTCAGAGAATGAATGAGGGCTGAGGAATCCACATAGACAGGTATAATCAGACACACAGTTTGAAGAAGAAAAGCTGGCTGCTTCTAGAGCCCTACAAGGTGCAGGTACTGTTTCTTGAGCTGTCATCTCCTGTGCATTTCATTTCATTTCAGATGCTATCCTCCCCAAGCTCACAGTGACCTCAGATGAACTACTGGGCTCCCTGTGCTCATCAGAAATCAGATTCTCCTCATGGGCCGTTTGCTATTACAATTTTCAGGAGTGAAATCAAAGAGGACGGGTGTGCAGTCCCCTGGATGCTATGGATTTTCCAAGACACAGGGAGGCACAGGTATGAGTTAATTAGATGTTAATGTCTAATTACAATAAAGGGCCTTCTTTGGAGAAGGAAGTGACCATGGAGCATTTTCGCATTACCTGGAAAGTTTCTGTAAGTTCCCTTTCAATTTTCTCTCAGGGTGATGTGACCTGAAACACAGCCAACAAGAATGTGAGCAGGCACAGCACCTGTCTTCTCCTCCTGATCAGGGACACTGAGCTGATAACCCTGCACTTCACTCCTGCACATAGATAATCATATATAAATGTGGCTAGAGAGGGGGCTAGATTTTAGCTAATTCATAAATTTTGATTCTGTTTTTTTTTTTTTTCCAGAGGCGTTGTCTTCATCTCTTCATGCCCTGTGTGAATGTCAAATGGAAAATTGATAAACAACAGATCTAGAATGTGGCTCGGAATGAAAGTGCAGGAAGGTGTGTTCACAGATGTTGCCAGCAATGGATGCTTATAGAACACCAGCACCCTTCATTTTCTAAACAATATCTTCCATAGCAATCTATTTATATTTACTTTTAAAATGAATATTGTTGTTCCTGATTTATTGCTTTAAATTTTAGAACTAATTAAATGTAATATTAAAATTCACTAGGAATCTTCACTTGTATCATTTTTCTTAATAGTTAATACAAAACGTTTGCAAATATAAGCACAATTCTTATTTTTTTAATGCTTATATTTTTATTTCTTTTTATTAAATTATTGCCTTGACAAGTTCATACCTGTATACAATTTATGTTGGTTATTCTCTCTCTTCAACTCCTCGTATGTGGAAGAATTTTTATAGTTATACCGACTGCAAACTGTGTTATTAGAACCAATTTTTAAGAGCTAAGAGATTAGCAGGTAAGCTTTTGGCTGCTGCATTGCCTGACTGTGCTATGACTGAATGTCTGCTGAGTGGAGTAGCCTTTGCTCCTGGAGCTCTTGGTCAGAGAAAGGAGACTTCTTCATGAAGCTTAACATCCCACTGCCCCAGCCATGGATGCATGGATGCTGAGGGAGTGCTATAAATTCAGGCATATGATTACCTTGTATTTCTTACCCAAGCAGGGAAAATTTCTACACTTTGATGACATTGATGCACTTTGTATCTGGAATGCCCCTCACAGGCTCATGCTTTGAACACTGGCTCTCAGAAGTAATACCATCTTGAGAGGCCATGGAACCCTTACAAGGCGGAGCTTAGGTTACAGAAGTAAATCACTAGGTTGGATTTTGAAGCCTGCACACATCTCACTTGTTCTCCCTCACTCTGTTTCTTGACTGATGAATTTTGGGGAGGAAATTTCAAGACAGTGAACCATTGAGGCTATTGTTGGATGCTTTTAGCCAGGTTTTCAGTGAGAATCAGAAGGATTTGGAAAAATGTGTAATTTACTCAGAAAAGGAGTGTATCTAAAATTGTGGATAGAAATATACCCATCATCACAAATAGTAACAAAAGAGTCAGGATTTTGGCTTATTTTAACCTAGTTTTAATGGACACACAGAGCAGAGTAGTATGTGTGAGCTTCTAATACATGAATATATCAAGAAGTATTCCCATCAGGATAAGAATATCTGTCTTCTCAATCATATATTATCTGTAATGGAAATACTCTCTTTTCTTATAGACTTAAAAAAAAAAAGATTAGCACAGCTGGTTTGGTGTTGCCTTGTAAGGCTGAGGCAGGAAGACCTTGAATTCAAGGTCACTCTGAAGTCTATAGTGAGAACCTGCCCCAGAAAATCCGAACAACCAAAATGAGGAAAACAAAAGGAAAGCCTATCATATTTCCTTATTGCCACAGTGTACTCTCTCCCTTTTCTCACCCAGCTGTGAATTTGTTCTTGGGCCAATATCTTCCTTCTCTTTATCCTACTTTTGAATGACATCACATGATTTCATTTCCCATTTGTGTTTTATGTCACAGTAAGTGGTATACTTGTGAATGGAAAGCCAATAACAGGCTTCAATTTCACAAAGTTATCTAGGTCACTCCTGGTGCCAATGTCTCACTTCTTCTCCTTCAGAAAGATGATTCACAGGAAATGGAATTCTAAAGGGATCCCTCCTGAAATATGAACTATACTTAAAAAAAAAAAAAAACACCCACCACATAGGTTAATGATGGGCAAATGGCCCAAATTAACTACTGTGTTCTTTGGGTGGCTGGTCCACACTGGGGAGGTAAAGGCAATGAAGGGCCCCACAGCTCTCTCTCTGGTGATGCTCTTAGGGACAGTAGCTAGACCAAACCACTAGGTCATACTGCTCACCATCTGAGTCCCTCCCCTACTGTCGTTTCATTCCTTTACTTCCTACTTGGTCACAGCTATTTGTTGCAATGTTTAATAACTCCTGTTCTTCAGGTTCCTAAACTTTTTCTCTTACTTCACTTCTTCTGTTTTGGCCATGTTACCAAGCCCTGAGTAAACTTTTCAAATCCTTGAATTATTCTACTATTTTTCCTGGTTCTTCTCAGGTGATTTTCCCCCTGATATTCTCCATCTACTGTGTACAAACAATTTGACACTTGAACCTTCAAGGTCTCACCCTCCTTCTAAGATAGTTTTTAATTCCATGCATAATCTAGAGGGCTTTTTTTTTTTTTTTTTTTTTTTTTTTTTTTTTTTTTTGTCAAACTTCCTGACTGGTCCAGAAATACAAATTAGTGTTGACTTACCATTAAATTAGATATTTAAATAGCAGACCCACATTTTTCATGGATAATTTTGTATGTGATTATTAGTCATCAAGTTAATTCAATTCAAAAGCAAATACTGGGTAAGTAGGAATAGGTAGAGCATGCAGATGAGACAGCACAGTGAAGGACTGTGCATGTGGAAACTGTGAATCCCTGAGCAGAAAGGTTACAGACAACTTGACTCAGGGCTGAGAGATGGAACCTCTTATCTCTAGGTCTGAAGTCATGACTTCACACTCCTCACAGGGGCTCTGTTTCTTTTGTCTTCTTACATGTATGGTAGTGTCAGCAAGGCTCATAGTGGGTTATGAATAAATCATTCCTGCATGATGAAATAAGTGATTGTTCTGCCTGTATGGGTTTCATAAAATAGCATGCCTAAGGGAAATGTATAGTAGGAATACATTCTGAGTCGTGTCACGGAGGTGAAGAGAGGCTGCACATAGACACTCAGCACTGCACAGATGGGATGGACAACTGCTTACTGCTATTCAAGTGTTCTTATAGTCTGGAGAGGGGATGCAACATGACAGGTATTGAGGATTCCTGAATCCCCTAGATACTGAGGCCCTCCCTATACTGACTCCCAGATTTAAGTCCTGCAGCACAAATACATGGAATTGGAGCCATAGGGATTATATTACATTTGGGTCATCCTATGAGCTATCTGGTGGAAGATCGATCCACGGGTCTGTCCATTTGGACCTGGTGGAGCACTTCGTGGAATTCGGGGGTTTAGGGAGGAATGATTTTATGCATATGATGCTACTGAGTCTGACACGTGTTAGGGGAGAAAGGAAGAGCAGGAAGAATGAGTAATGAATGAAGAGGCCTGAGAGAAAAACACATTGCAGAATCTGAAGGAACAAAGCAGATTCATGCTTTGTTGAGCCAGCTTGGCTCATGAAGCTTCACTATAGATGTAGCTGTGGTTGTGGCTGGAACTCTCGGTAACATGGCCACTACTGGAAATAACTTAAAAATAAAAACATGGGTTATGGCCATTCATTAATCTTCTCGATTCATTTTCAAATACTTTTTTTTGTGAGAGAAAAGTTCTCTAGTCCTTCAAAGACGAGTTAAATATCAAATCACTGAAGTCCCTTGCAAATGAAGATGCAGACAAGCATGCTTATAACATAAGCACTCAGGAGGTATTGATAGGAAGATTGCTGAGAGATCAAGGCTGCTGTGTGCTAAATAGTGGGACCGTGACTTTAAAAGTGCCTTCCAAAGACCAAAGAAACTCAACAGCTCTACAACAGGTTGTGCTTTCCTGTCTCCCAGTCAGTCTCCTTTGCCATGATATGTATTTGCCAGATGACTTTCCCCTAAGGCAACCAGAAGCAACACGCTAGCCACAGTGTGAATACACTACTGATGCTGCAGACAATACGGCACACTGAATGAGGAGTATGACACCCTGGATGAGGCAGTATCTACTCTGATACATATTTAGCTGTGAAGTTACTATGTCCATTCATAACTCTTCGAGGCATTCACTCCAGTAATTAGCATTGATGCTTGTCACATGTACGCAGAGCTAGAATCACCACTTCTGCTGATGCAGGGTCCTCCCTACTCCAAGCTTCCCTTCTCAGCACCTAGTGCTTTTTAACACATTCTGTTGAACCTTCATTGGTAAGTCATCTGACTGGACGTGGACCAATGAGTAAACTTCAGTATGAGCCCTGCAGTGAGGCAGATTATGATCAGACTCATCATCAAAGCACCAGAATAATCAAAAAGCAATTATAAAGAGGTCAATAAAGTTGGTAGCCTTAGGTGAATTCAAAATATCCTGGTAGAAATGTGTGTTTCTACATTCAAATAACAGTTCATAAGTCCCTAAGGTATCACCGGGACAAAAATGAGAATTCACAGTATCATGTCTCGGGTTGTCTACAAGTGACAGTTTTAACACATACCGTGTTGTACTTAAATCATCAGCTACGGTGTGATGTGAAACCCCTTAACAGAGATGCATAACTTGGCAAAGACAGCAAGATTCTTCCTTGTCTTCTGTGCCACCCTAACCATGGCCTTCTACACCTAATGTTAGTACCCAACCCTTAAAATAAAACCAATTCCTTCTCTGCTTTCTCTGGTTTAAAAAGTTTGGCTACACCTGAGGCACCCACAGTTAAATATACATCTTTTAGATGTGGACTTCTGGGAAGGTGTAGCTCAGGTGTGAAAATAGTGGAGGTCTTCTGTGATTAGTGACTGCTGATCCTATTCTCTGAAGTCTACTCTGTCCTCTAATGGAGATCTGTCTCTCCTCTGGTGACCATGGCCTTCCCTGCCAGTTCCCCTAAAGGTAGTGTCCATTCTGTTACCTTGTGATCTACATGCCTGTGATTCAGGCTTCTTTCTGAACTTTGAGTTTTCACTGAAGGACGTGGGGATGGAGAAATGCCTGCAGAAGACTTTCAAAGCAGAGGTGAATTCTGAAGCTCTGTCCTCTTCCTGAAATGTGTTTCCCAGAATGTCCTGGATTTGAAACTGCATCTTCTGTTCATTCCCATTCTTCCAACCTGGTTCTTGTCTTCTCACCTCACAGATGCCATGAGCCCCGTGCATAGTACTTTATTTAATTAATTAATGCTCTTACTCAAACTTCAGAATCAATTTAGTTGACATCTCTGCACTTTTCATTACTAGAAACCAAACATGCACACAGTGATACACACATGTGCGCATACATACTATATATGTGGGGGCAGGGTGGGGCTGGGACAGAGAGCATAGTCCTTGTGAGCGAGCCTTTAGCTCTGTTCCTAGAGAGGCTTCCCAATGAGCTCCTCTTAGTGAGTTATTGTTCCCAGTATTGTGGGGTTTCTGTGGCCCTCCAGGCCAGAACAATCTCTTTAGTCTAATTTAGTTTACTGGAGAAAAAGTTGGTGAGATGGGAAACAACACCACATATTAAATCATGGTTAAACTTAGACTACACAGTAGGTGTCACATGACTTTAGAAGAAAGATTCCATGAGAAATGAAAAGAAAAATCCATGAATGTTACTAACTTCTGAATTCAGTGTGTTTAAATTTTATAAATTGTTTCGTGTGAATTGCGAGCTTTCGACTCTTTTGCCACACACACGACTTTGTTGAGAAAATCCTGGAGAGGATGACAGCTTCTAGATGAGCAACAGGGGTGGACAAAGGAGCTATCAGAGAAGCCCTGGTCACTGTGTAGCATTCAGAGGCTGTGGACAACTAGAAATCCATCATTTGCAGAACTTGGTGACTGTTTTGCGATCTACAGATCTCTGGATTTCAGACTCTGAAAAGAGTGGAAATTTCTTCCAGTTAAAGCCATAATAAACTATCATTGTAATACCAGTAATACCAGTCCTCAAACACCTAGAAAAGTATAATCTGAAGAATTAGGTTCTATCTCTGAACAGTTTGCCTCCTCCACTGACACCTCATGCCCTGAGAAAGGTTGTAGCACTAAACATCTAACTGCAAGATTGCAAGATTCTTCCCTACATTATAAACTGAAGTTACAAATGTATACACTCCTAATGCTTTTCATCTTAGTTTTGCTTGCTTAGCAACTTTCATTTTATTGTTTTAAAATAAAATGAGGATATATGGCTTCTGAGGACTAAAATCACCTCACATTAAGGATGTTTACCGAAAGGTGTGATGTAAATATCCTCAGCAGGCAGTGGCTTACAGGTACCTCGATCATTTATTCTGCATACAGGAGGTATGGTCTGTGGAGAGATGTCAGATTGGAACACCTCAAGGCTGTCCAGCCAGCCATATGCAGGATGATGCCTCCCCAGTGGCCACCTGGTAGGACTGGTCACCAGTGGAGAGCTCAACTGAGGCTTTGATGAAGACTACTTTTTTTGTGGGGCAGCTACTCCTTTCTGGGGCAGTTACTCCTTTCCGGGGCAGCACTCTACAGAGCTGTTGGTACTTCCTTAAGGTGTAACACCTAAAAGTCTGGAAGCAGACATCTCAAGAATTACAAGTAGAAGCTGGGATCCCATGTGTTAAGCTGGAGTGTTGGCTTATTTTCAGTGAATGACTCCAGTTGTCCGCAGCAATGGAGCCTTCTCACACTCAAGGTGGGTGATTTATTACATGTCTCAGGAGAGGAATTTAGGGTACCAATGGCTACTTCTGCTAATTCAGTTACCAAAGCAAGGTAGATAACCCTGCAATTTAAAAATTTTAAAATCTGTTTCTTATAAGGGTCTTTGAGATCCAGAGATCCTTCCTCATCCAAGATTTGTTATTCAGCCTAGAGGTTACATAAATACGTAAGTTCATATGGACTTACGTATTTATGTAAATACTTAAAACACAGGACTTATTTTGGTCAGATATGTACCAAGACATGGAGCTGCTGGCTAATGTGGTGTTTTTGCTTTTCATATTTTGAGGAACCCCACAGTGTCCCACCAGTCTGCACTAGTTTATACGCCCACCAAAAGTCTACCCCCAACATGCCATGCTCATCCTTTATTTTTCTAATAAGATACCCAGCTTCTTCTACAATAGGACTGCTCTTGAGAAACCCCATACAACCTAAGCCTAACCACACAATTATATACTTAAAACAATTTTTTAAAATTTCATCACTAAGGTAACTAGGAACAAAATCATTCTAGAGTTTATCAGACATCCTTTATTTGACCCAATCATTTTCACAGCTGGTCTCCTCAATCTAAAGCCTTTCTTTAGCCTCTAGGCACAACCTTAGGATCCTCTGGTAGGAGAACCACAGGTTGAATGGCAGAAGCCAGGTTACTCTGAATTGGTGGTTGTTATTGCTTTTCCTGATAATTAAATGAATCCATGCTTAATCACAGATAATTTTGAAGTCTCTCTGTTTTTCTAATTCTTTTACTTCAAGCCTAACACCCGGCTGTCTGTTTGAAGGACAAGAAGATCTCAATGTTTGCTGAGCAGGCTTTCAAAACTTCTGCCCTGTCTGATGAAGATAATGTTATTATCAGTAGGTCAGAGAAAGTGTCACATTGACGGGTATTTCAGTTGGACAATTTGTGCTGCAGTGAGGAGTGCTCAATGAATGGAAGAATATGATGTCTGTGGTGATTTGTACGTGCTAAGTATACAAGGGGCAGAGCTGTCCTGCAGTATCACCCAGGTTGGCTCACCTCCCAGATTTCCATGTGTAGAATGGGGACACAGCTAATGAATCTGGAGTTCTTTACATCTCAGGTATAAAAGAGTAGGAGAAGCAAGTGCTGGACACTTGCTCTAGCCGGTGAGCAGAGAGGACTCTGTGAAAATCTCTGCTCTTTGCTCACGACCCCAGGAGACAGCTGATGTTTTTTCTTCACTCACTGGGGAAATCTCTGCTGAGTGTTAAGCTGTACCCAAGTCATCATGCAGTGCACATATCCCCAACTGGACATCAAAGCTATTCTGAGCAATTTTGTCAAAATCCTTGCTGAAACATGAACCCACTGGCTCTATCCTTTTAAAATCAAATCAGGCATCTCCAGCTAGATAGCCCCTTCTCACAACGCAGTGATAAAGATTCACAAGTACTACCACAGCCAGGGAGTGACAGAGTTGAGAGCTTTAGCAATATTGGACGGTGAGCCCTGTGAGAATTTAGGGAAGGAAATAAATCATGGTTAAATTTGTCAAGTGAAAATACTGGATATAGCAAAAACTGAACCTTTCCATAGGGGGAAAAATATAGCTTAGAAAAGTGAAGGAAAATGGAATTTTAAAGAGAGGGTGGAAGCATAAGCAGATGGTGATCTATAAGTAACTGATTGACTGCACATTGACATCAATCTATAGGGATCTCTAGCCAGGAGTGACTAGCCAGAGTGTAGGTAGCTTACCAATACTCTTGCAACCAAACAGAGCATTCTGATTTTGATGCTGTAGGGAAATCCATCCTCTGGAATGATTTGAACAGAAGAGACATTGATGAACATGGTGCTGTACAGATCGACTTGGAAATGCAGAGCCTGAGTCTGGAACCCTGGGGAGAAGCAAGCAGGATCAGTGAGCCCATTTGGAACATATACTCTGGGTTGCTCTTGAATTCGGCCCATAGAGTGCACCATAAAGCTTAAATAACAGCTTCGCATTTGAACAATGCCAATCAACAAAGAACAACAACAACAACAAATCACATAGCCTATTCACAAATTATTTTAAATATAATTTATATTCAAATCACATCCCTGAGGTGGAAATGAATAAATAAGAACCTTCAAGATCTTGAAACTCTCTGGCAATGAATTGCAAACATAAGTGCAAGGGAATATTTTTGAAAACAATATGCTTATATTATCGCATGTTAAATTATTTAAGAAAACCAGAACATGGTGCATCTTGTTTTCCAGGGTCCTGGAAACTTCCCTTTTCTTTCTTCTCAGAGGAATAAAAGCAAGCTCTTCCAAAATAAGTAACTTCTACTTGCAGAAAATTAGCAGTCTGTCATTGACATTATGGGCATTGTTATATAATTACTGCCTTTACTGTGCAAACGTGTTTTAAATAACTGAACTGTAGACTGTGTGTCACGCACTAAATGGAACCACAGCCAGAAGGTCTTTCAGAGCATAAAGGCTCTGACAAAGCCCTGTGATCTTCCACCCAAGACCCCCAGGGTTTGGTGGTGTGACATGCAGCTCTCCTTGTGTTATTTCAGCAACTTGATCACTGCTGGGTTTTGCCACTCTTTTACAAGAAAATGGACATGTGGCTGGATGTTCATGTTCCCTGCGCTAAGCTAAGATAGAATTCTAGCCTACAGATTTCAGAAAACACATCTCCATGAAAAATATATCTTTCTAGCAGCGTAAAGCCTTCACATTAAATCTGGGTCCCAGCACTTGAGGGAGTGTGGTGTTTACCTACCCCTGTCTGTTATTGGTAATTCTTGAGAATAGGAGGATTGCCAGAGGTATGTGGAGTAAAAGAGTAGCCTTTTCTCCTGGGGCTCCTCTGTTGTACAAGCTCGAAGATGAGAAAATTGTTGTTCTTGCCCCTTGCCACATCCCATCCAGTGAGACTCTGCTATAGCCCCAACTAGTGCTCTGATCAGGCTACCCCCATCCATGGACTACCTGGGAGAGCAGCATGCCTCCTGTAGTGTTCTCATGCATCCTCCCTGCTGCAGAACTTCATTATCATAAATTCCTGTAGTTCTTCTTCCAAGTGGCTTCTTCATCTGACTCGAAGCTATAGACTCCCATCTCCTCCTTTCCACCTTCACTGTGTACAAGTGTATTAAATACCTGCACTGTAGACTGTGTGTCATATACTGGATAGAACCACAGCCAGAAGGTCTTTCAACGCACAAAGATTCTGACAATCTTGTGCTCTTCTACTCAGGACTCCCAGAGTCTGTTGAACTCATCTCTGTCCACCTCATTCCTTGCTTGAGACCAGGTCCCTGGATCATTTCTGCTGTCAAAATAATGCGGAAAAATGTTGTCTTTCTAATGATGGAGAAGTCAGAAATATCCTGAGCTTCACAAGCTTTCAACCTTCAAAAACCTTCTCTTATGAGTTTGGTTTCATCCCACCAAAGGATAAGCAATCTTAGATAAACAAACTTTATTTCATATTGGAAAATGAAGCTAAGTATTGTATAGTAACTAATATACATTATGCAAAAATTATCCTAAAGTCCAATGTTTGAGTAAACACTAAGGTGAAGAACCAGCAACATGTTTAGAAGAGGCCACACATTTGCCTGTATAAGCAACAAGCTAGAAGACAACTTTTTTGTGTACTTAAATTATTTTACTGCCACTAAAAGCTGTAGAAATAATACTTCACCCATGGAACATCAGCAGCCATAAGGAGAACAAAGATGTGCCACAGTGGGCACTGAGCAGAACAGGTTTTTATGTTGCTGGTTCCCAAAGAATTCAGCCCTGATGTCTACAGCAGGACACCAGAGGCACAACTTGCCCTTCCTCTGTCTCCAGAACTTCAGGTGCTTCATATCCCATGTTACTGTCCCTGCCCAGTCTTGGTAGAAGTTCAACCAACAAACTCTCAAAGCACTAAGTCAAGGTTACCTTTGTCTGATGGATAGAAAACGCAGTTAGCCTCCTTCTAAGAACTGATGAAGTTACAGGAAGGACATTGATTCAGTTTACCATGCTGAGTACTAGACCTCAACTTGGTGTGAGCTTCCTTGTACATCCAACATAATCTTGTGTAGCAGCTTCCAACAGCTGGTCTTCACCTCTACCCATTGCCTTGGGCATGTACAGACCTGTGTCAAGATTCACAGGCCAACAGGAAACCCCTGATGATGCCTTCCTTCGCAGCTCCCACCCTGCTGATTTGGCACACATACCATAGCTTCTTTTACCCAGTTTTGTACTACACGTGAAGCAGTTTAAAGTTCCCTGACAATTCTTGCTGTGACAGTACCACAGGTTACCCACCATTTTTACTGTTAGTGAGTACGCGGTTGTTCCCATTGGGCACACAGTATAGACGATGGTTCTTTGCAGCTTCATGTACAGGAGTGTGTGCAGTTGCAGGCAGAAAATTTGCTTTTTAATTTACATTCTTTAAAAGTTCATCATTTGTATCCTTCTGGAATCTTTTGGACGTTAATTAGTACCAGTACAGTTATGACCTGGTTTTTCATCACAGTAGCAGGTTAGGACCTGTAATAATGGCAATGATGCTTTTGAGAATTTATTTCTTCTCCTATGAGTGTGTGAGCTATTCTGCTGCTTTCAGTCTAGGCATGAATTGGATAATGTGCTCTCAGGATTGATCTACAATTTGCTCTGGATTTGATTAGGTTTATATATTCAGGTTGCTGTCTTCCTATAGGAATGTATAAATTAATTAAAAATATAGTATCTACTATTATCTAAAACAATGAGTTTATCATCTGGAATATCTATCAGTATTGATGATCGTATGTTTTTCTTCTGTTTCCTTTTCAGATTTTTTTTGGTGAAATAAAATAGCTAAATAAGACTTATAGAAGAAGAAAAAAAGCCCTCACTGTCTTATACTGTTGTTTCTGTTCTGTTACCAAATTCATATTTTCTGAAAGGACTTTGGCAATAATAACCTAATGCTGATTAAGCATTGGTCTTTCATGTGCTGAGAATAATTTACTGTACAAATGATCTCTTTTCATTAAAGTTAGATGAAACTTGGAAAAGCATGTGAAATGTATATCTGCAAAGTTCTATTGCACTCATGACTGTTATTTGAGCCAACTATTTACATGAAATAAGTATCTTTTATATTTTACATAGAGATGTTAAACAACCAAGAAAGATAATACTAATCACACAAAAATACCAATGGAGGTATATTTGTGGTATTCAATATCAAAGCTTGCTGGGCATCTCTAAGAACCTGATCAGCATGGCCTTTGATTGAGAAAAAGGCATCTGATGAATAGCTCTTTAAGACTCTGTTATACACACATAACTAATAGACTCCAAAAGTATGTTCATAAAAATACATAAAATTGATTTTTTCACAAAGGCATCCAAGTGAGTTGATAAGAAAAAGGGCCATCTTGTCATCTAGGGATGATGAAACAAAACAGTAATGACTTTGTGAAGAAAACTTATGAGAAAAGATCTACAACCTCGAGGTTTGACAATGATTTATTTGAGTGTACAAAAGCATGTGCCATAAAAGAAAGAAATAATGAAACATCCAACTGCAATAAATAAAAAAGACTGAATGATCATGTTGAGAAAATGCAAATCTGATTGAGTAAATATTTGAGCAGTAAATATCTGGCAGATGTTTATATTCTTTTGTTTTCAATGTAGATGAGTTCTTTCCACTTGATAAGATTATTCTAAATAGAAAGAACTTTGAGCTGATGCATCACCAAAAAAAGATGTATGAATATCAATTAAGCACATGAAAATACATATTGCTGTTGCCTTCAATAAGGGCATGCACTTTAAAACTTCTTAAAATGTTATTTGTGACTGTGTATGTGTGTGTTTTACTTTCATGTGTCTGTCTGTACACCACATGCATACCTTGTGCCTGTGGAGACTGAAGACTATGTCAGATCCTTTGCAACCAGAGATTGCGGGCAGCCATGTGAGTGTTGGGAACTAAACCTAGGTCCTCTGGAAGATTAGGCATTGCCCTTAACTGCTGAGCCATCTTTCCATTCCTTTAAAGTTTCAATGAGGTATCACTACAAGTCAGTATAATTGAATAATAACACATAATAATAAATAATAATAAAACAAGATTAGCAATGTCAAATATTGTATAAGAAGTAGAGTCCCTGGCTAATAGGAGTGAGTTAGAATAAACTCTTTGGGAATTTTCTTAACAAATTATACAAGTCAACATAAATTTACCACATGGACTGCCTTAATATTCTGACATACATACTCAATCTCATAAAGTACGCATTCTTCCAATGGTTGTATAAGTATTTCTACCATAGTTATCTATACTCAACATAATCAGAAGTGGAGAAAACTAGTGTTCCCTTTAATTGGTGAGTAGAGACATACAGTGAAACCCCATGGTGATAGGAAGCAACTAGTTTTTAGAGCATGGATCAACATAAGACATCAGAGTGCATCATGTAGTTGAAAGAAGCTCAACGCTAAAGACTCTAATTCTTTACCATTCTACTGTATCACCTTGCATTCTAGGTGTGCCCATCAGTGCTTGCTAGATTGGTTGGTAGGAGGAAAACACAAGGGAGAAAGAGCACTTTGAGTCAGAAATGTCATGGAGGAAGCATTAGACTGCTCAAAACTCAGCAACCTGAATTACAGGAAGAAAAGGGCTTACTGCATAGAAAGCCCTCTACACTGAACCCCATAGGATGTGTGTGTGTGTATATACAAATGTATATATGCATATATGTATGTATATGCACATATATACATATACATATCTAGATACACACATATACACATAAATATATACATTTACATATATATGTATATATGCATTTACATATATACATGTATATATACATTTACATATATATGTATATGTATACTGGCAGTAGCTATATAGAGAGAGGCAAGGTTTTCAATGATCCCTGAACCTCTGATCATCAGGAATACACTTAGAAACACATGTACCTAGATTCAGATTCTAGCTGCTGTGTGTCTGTGTATGTATATGTATAGGATATATATATATATATATATATATATATATATGTGTGTGTGTGTGTGTGTGTGTGTGTGTGTGTGTATATACATATAGGATATACATATGTGTATATGTGTATGTACACACACACACACACACATATATCCTATAGCAAAGGTTATAGCTCAAAAAATAAACACTGAATATTGAATTTTTATTCAAGTTAATATCATTTCAGGTCCTTCATTGTATTAATCCCAAGGTCAGGCAGGGGTCAAACATACTGTTTGCACATACTGAATACAGGCTGAGTTAGTGAGACGGAAAGCTGATTAGATCATTGGCTATATGAAAACCATCTCCTAAGTCTGCAGTTGGGTGACAGGGCAGACCTCTGATCCTAGCTCTATCCTTGCCATAGGCTCTACATGTGCTTGGACCCTGGGAAAGCAGGAGATTTCATCTGATGCTTATGTCAGCTCATACTGGCAGAGCTGACTCTGGAAGTCTGACCAAGTCTCACAGATAGAAATGTCTCTATCCCATGACAGGAGATGGGTCAGAGCTTTAAAACAGCACAGATCCTATATGGTGCTAAAGATATAGGGCCCCACCAGTCAGCAGGTGGATGGCCTGGAAGATGGCTGGAGACTGGCCTGCAGAAAATGAGAGTCAGAGGCAGCATCATAAGGAGCTGACTCTTGTCAGTGTCCAAAATGATATGAAACCTGAACTTTTCACAGAGCTACACTTTGGTGTCAGCCTACAGCACCCTAAACAAAAACTCGCATGAGTCTACCTTCTCACCCATGGGCCAAGAAATAGGTAATTAAAGTTGCTGTTGGGATAACTATTTCAGATTTGTGGTGAATGCATAGTCATTCCAGAGAAGAGAGAACTGTCCGCTGGAAACTTCCCCACATAGTTTCCCGGTGTGGATGGGCAGATACACATGAATAAGCCAGATGCTGTCAACAGCTGCAGCTCCCACAGCACTTACAGCAATGGCTGGAACTCAGGGCAGAACCATAGCTCCTGATGTTGGGCAACCTTCCTGCCTCAGTGGTTGCTCTCTATAGAGGCGAAGTTCTCAACCATCCCTGCAGCTGCCATCATCAGGGAAACACTTAACAACACCCGTACCTAGATTCTGGTTTTAGCTGTTTGTCTAGAGCAGGGCCTGAGTGCAACCATCTTGGAGATCCATGATCTAACTGAAGAACATTTCCTAAATAGAGTAAGTATAAATCCATCTTAGAAGGAATGCTAGAGAATAATCCCATTTTCTCGATACTATTTCAAAGCAAAAATGAACATCAACTTGAATGGCTTTCAATCACTCACACTGTTTTTCCTTCATATGCCCCTTCATTTTCTCATAAGTCTAATGTTCTTTTCCTCAGAAACATTAATCTACTCCCTGCTAGGCACTGAGGAGCAGGGTTGGCTTGTTTTCCTAATCATATAAAGCATTCAAACACAAAGGTCCTTAGTACTCTGTTCCATTAACCTACAGGCAACCTTGATACTTTTTACTATAATATTTATATTAACTCTTTGAGAATTCTTACAATGTATTTTGACCATATTCACCTCCTTCTCCCTAACTACTTCAGAGTCCGTTCTCACCTCCACACTCCTTACCAATGAGAGACCCCATCTTTAAAGAAAACTGATTCCATCCCCCTGAAGCCGACAGCTTTCAATAACTCTTCAATTAGTGTTGTATTTCCTGACCCCCACAACACCTCCATACTACAAAGTTGACTAGCTTAATCTTATGCAAGCCTAGTGCAGGCAACCATGTTCCAACCATTGGGCAGGTGCCTCTCCTGGCTCGCTCAATGTTTGATGGTACTTCCCGTTAAATATTTACATAAAAACTGTTATGAAAACATCTAAATTTCTATGTTTCTTTTTCTTCTCCTCTTTTCCTCTTCTGCTTTTCTTCCTTAGCCTCTTCCCCACTCTCTCACCCTACAATTTTTTCACTTTTCCTTTTTTTTCTGGTTTGCAGAGATGAGATTGTACCCAGACCTTGTACTATAGAGCCCTGCTCTGGCCCAAGATCATATTTCTTCACCAGCCAAAGTACATTTGGAAGAACAAAGTTGTTGAAGAGAAACTCAGTATTCTAAAAATTCAAGAATAAGGGGGGTGTATAAGAGAAAACTTGACAAATATTTTGTCTTTCCTCTTCTTTTTAATTAATAGCAGTGCCTTCACTTTTCTTAGGAAACGGGTGATAGGTTTGCTTTGGTTTAAAAGAGAAATCAAGCCTTGCAGACAGACATCATTGCAACATAAATTAACAGCAATTGGACACAGTTTCACAAAGTAGACAATTGTTTTTCTCATCAAACTCTTAAAATCCATTTACAAAAGTCATGATGTGCCATTGCTTCCTGACTAGTCTCCATTCTCCGGCAGTGAGTAGAAACTCACCAATGTTCTTGATCTTCCTAGTTGGCTATTCAGCTTCAGAAACTGGTTGGTGTCTATAAAGACACAATGAGCTCTGTGGAAGATGTATAGATGATGAAAACCTGCACGAGACACCAATGTGACCAGGAGCAAAGGCTCTCACTCCCAGAGTCAGAGAAACTGACCTACAGTAGTGCCAGACAAAGACATTGAAGCTGATGTGTCCAATTAAGCAGATGCATCCAATCTGGACAGGACATCTGAGCCTCTTTCTGTCTTTCTGGGCTGTTACACCCTTTGGTGGATATCATCTTTGGGTTCATAGCACTGATCTGGAGTTCTTATATAAAGTAAGTTTTAGGTGTCATCATGGTCAGGAGGCCTCCATGAACTTGAAAGTTGGCTAAAGAGAGACTTAGTTCTGAAGACATGGTTCTCAAATAAAGTTTCAACACCACAAATGGAACTTGGATCTTGAGAACTTGCTACATTTTCAAACATATATTCACAGTAATTAATTCAATCTGACTTCATAATGACTCTGGGGTGGGGAGCAGTCTAGGCAAATAAATCTAGCAGTGTTACTCACTCTTATGACTTACTGTGATGGGCCTCTGTTCCACACCTCAGCCCAGTGTGTCTCAGGCTGCATCTCTGTCCCTACTGTGGTAAGGGAGGGTCATGCTGTCCCACATGAATCACCTCTGACCACCTTTTCTTTTCAGATGATCTCATTATATGAACCCTGAATCTCAGACCAGGGTCAGAGCTCAGATCTGGCACATGATCCAGCCTTGGGAAAAATATCTGACTCTTCTTTCTACATTAAGGTAGCTCCAGGACACAAGTTGTCATGGTGATCGTGTGGCATTTTACTATATAGTGTACCAACACAATTCTTACACATGGTGCTCACTATCACTCAAGTGCTCTCTGTCTATAATTTTTAAACCCATTTTGTGTGGCATTTAGAGCTGTGACAGGGTTATGAATGTGACTCAGGTTTAAGCAGGGTTCCCTACTGAATTGGCACTGTTGTGTGTTAAGAATGCATGAGAAAGAATAGGAACACTCACATGAGTGGTCAGGAAACAGGAGCAGACGCATAGCAATCAACTCAAATCCAACAGCTCACAGAAGAAAATTTCTCATGGACTCACTGGCCTCCTCCCCAGTGGCAGCTTCCCTTCCTTTCAGGCTGTCTCATCATAAAGCCTTGTGCTTGTCTTGGCTTCAGTGCATGCCCAGGAATTTCCCATTCTGTCATGATGTTTTCTCATTAAAACAGATGAAAGACCTGGAACTAGTAACTCGGGAGTCTCCAGTGTAGATTATCTCAGCTAATATTGTTCCAAACATCACCTAAAATGGCCACCCAACCTGTGCTTCAGTCTGGATTCGAGCTGCTTCTTGCCAATTTCACTTAGCTTAAATTGCTACTATGAATTAAAGTGTATTGATTTTCATTCACGGAAGAATAATTAGTTCTAAAACTCGATGGGCTTACATTACCAACCAGCCTGGCTGCTCACAGAACAGACCAATTATGTTTGAATACAAGGCATTGAGTCAAGATCATTTTATTTTAAAAGTCAGTCCTCTCATTGAGTAGATGGAAGACTCCATTGCAGTATCCGTTTTGCCAAGAAGCTGACTTTTCTGATTCACATTTGCAGTAGACTAGTGTTCACAAACTGGTGGTTGCTTTCAATCTTACAATGATGATGGGTAACTGCAGGAACAGGTGCCTGCTCGCAGCAGCTGAGTGAGATGTTGCACACCAAATCCTAGTTACCACTCCACAAGATGCTTTTCAGTTGCAGACATGTAAAGAACAGAACTCATTATTCCCTCTGGCTAGTTTTGCCTTGTGCCTATGTGCAGGTCCTGGTGTATCACACGATGGAGGTCGTCATGTGTCATCTCACTACTGAAAAGATGGGATAAGCTAGGCTGAATAGGAAATCAAGCTTAAAATCTGGTCTGGGTGTTTTCTTTTCACTTAGAAAGTTTGTCATGTCTCCTGGCTCTTGTATATGTTGGATGTATTTCCTAAGGGAACATGGTAGGGTGAGTGCAGGATGTCAGCAACTCCAATGTCCACAGCTCATACTTCCTCCTTCCATAAATTGCCCCACACAACCAACACCTTTGAGCTCCGAAAGCAGGCCTGTGATCAATCTCCAGAGCTGGTTCTTACATTCCGATAGGGATGCAGAGTCCTGCTTAGGGCCTGATCCATTCCATGTTGGTTGAGATCTGGGTAAAGGTGGAGCAGCTTACTAGTAAGAGGAACCAACCATGGCACAAAGGCCTAGGGGAAAGACTCTGCTAAAAGGGAATTGGTGTTTTGTAGTTGAGTTGGGGGAATATGGTGGCTGTCATCAGGACAGGGTGTCACGGAGCAGCAGGTGTCAGGAGCGAGGAGTCCCTGCTGGTAGTCTGTTGCTGCTTACTATGATGTGAGCAAAGTCACAGAGGCACCGTCTGTCCCTGGCTCCCATTCTCTATTCTTTCCTTAGTCTCTCAGTGCTATGGCTACTGGGATTCTTTATTACCTTCTCTTCAATACCAGTTTAATGTCTAATTATATGTGTATAAAAATAGTCACAAAGAGTTTAATGTCTGCTGGTTACAGTTTTTTTTTTTTTTTTTTCTATCTCTTCTCATGAAAGAAAGAAATGTGTGCCTTAGGCCAACAGGAGGAGGCAGATCTATTTCTTCCTAAGGGTTTATTGTCTTTACATGGAACATCCCAGCTCATACTAGGTAAATGACTCTGGAGGGAAGAGAAACAGCCCCAAGAAAGACCAAGTTTAAAAGTGAGAGCAGATTCCTCCTCACTAATCAAGGTGGGCATGTGGGTCTTGCTTAGAAATTAATGTGAGCTAAGGATGGTGATGTCTTTTAGGACCAGGTCACAGCCTATGGCATTTTAAGGTCAGTTTGTCAATTGTTCGTGCAAATGTATGAAATATAGAATCAATTTTATTGAAAAAAATAAAATCAATAATAGCCTTATGAAATACATAGGAGCTTGCTTCTGAAGAATGGCTTCAAGATAATTTTGGAAACAGTCACAGCAACTTTATTATGAATAAATATTAGCGACGAACACCGGGAGCTTGCAGAAATTGCTTTAAGCTCCCCCTTTCATACTTGTCAGCATAACCGTGCGGCTGGTTTTTTCACTACTGATTCATTAAAATAAAGCATAGGAGTTCTCCAGCAACACATCATCACTTGTCAGGAGAATTGATGTTCTATCTTAGAGGAGATAAATTAATGAGCCAGAAGCCAGCTCATTTGCCGTTTAACACTTTAAACAGTGATGTTCAGGCACTTCTTTTAAGTCAGAGCACAGAGGCCCTGGATCACTGACTCATTGTTATTTTTCCTTGATTAAGGGCATGAAGATCAATCCCTGTGGTAAAGAGCTGGTCTCTGTGTCAATCACCTGCCTGGAAGCATTTTACTGAATGTCCTACATAACTTAAGACAATATATATTTTCTCTGCCCTACATATGTATAGCTATTTATTATTACACTTATTAAAGTAGCCGAGTTTTATTTGCATAACTTATCTTTATGTTTAGGCTTTTATTTTACTATATTTTGCACACATATCACCCTGTGACACACATGTGACTGGAACTCAGGGACAGGGAGGCAGCTCACCCCAAGTACAGTGCCCCTGAGTCCTCCTCCCACTAATTTTCAAAGCAAAGTTCTGTCTAATACACTTCACCCCTACTTAGAGTCAGAAAGTCAGTCAAAGGGTCATAGGAGAAGAGTAAACAGAAGAGAGAAGGATAAGGAAACGGGAAGGGGCAAGGAGGGAAAAGGTAAAGAAAGGGGAAGAGGAAAAAGGGAGGGAGGGACTAACAGCATTCTCAGGAGACTGAAGGACCCTAACATTAAACAGCACAAGTACCCGATGTACTCACAACACCTGAGCACTTTATGATGTAGTAAAAACATTATACCAAATAACATGTAGCTACATTTTCCTCCGGGGGATACAAATAATAATGCACTTTCTAAAATGTGTGGTGGAGTCTATGTTGTAAAATTCAGTCTTCTGTCACATTATGTTTTTCATTGTTTCAAAGAAAAGGAAATTGGTGGGTAAACAGGGCAGAGGAGAAAGCCTGTGCATGAGTAGAAGAGTTTATGTTAAGTGATCGTAGCTAATGAAGGGACACATAGAGTATGTCTGCCTCTAGATTATGTCTGTTTAAATCAAACTGACTTTCTAATTTCAACCAGTTATTTAGTGTCCTTAGTAAATGGGGGGGGGGGGGGGCTAATCAATCCCATTTCTTGCATCCTGTGAAGGCATAGACTTTCCATTTTGCTTTGTGATATTGCAAAAGAAACCAAATAAAGTTGTTAAGTGGAATTTTATATATGTGTTAATTTAGCGGCAATGGAAAGTAGTCAAGCTCTAATGCTGTGTAACAAAGGAAACGACAGGTAGGAAGCCGACTACAGTCCACAGTGCTCATTACTTACACACATGCAAGAAAACAAGCTCTACCCAGGATGCACCGTAGAGCAGCAATCTGTGACTGCGATAAGTGCCTCATACTTCCAGGGTTTTGTACAAATTAGGGTAAATTCCTCGTGCCACTAGGCGAACAATTGGATGTATTTGCCACTGTGGTGTCACGTGAAACTGTACATTGGATAATGATGACCCACCTTACCTACCTCCATACACACAGCATGGCATGGCTCTCTAAACTCCCCTGAACCAAGAACTCTTTCCTCTGAGTCTTGGCTCATTTTTCCACCCAGTTGCCTAACACTGAAGCAATGGATGACAGGTCCTTCTCCTTCCAGAGTCCCGCCCTCTGCTGATGTCATTGCTCCTGATGCACTGGATGTCGCAGAACCTGGCAAGGCTTTTCTATTGCACCTTGATCACTCATTTTCTGTCACTCTGTGTTTTCCTTATTCCAGTTAGAATGCAAACCCATCAGCAGAGACAAGAGAAGTGGTGGCTTCTGATAACTTTGATGAAATTTTCATTCACAAGTAAAAGAATTATCTGGTTACAAATGAGTTACAACACCCGTTTGCCTTGATTCCACCTACACTGATAATATCTTGACTAAATTCAAGTCATGTGCATGATTGAGTCCTGATGGTTTGCTGGTTCTTAGCTCCTGTTTCTTATTTTGGCACTCTCTATTCTGATTGGCTGCACTGTTGAAAGATAGCATGGAGCATCCCATAAGTACAGACTTTCAAGGAAAAGTAAAGTACTAAAACACAATGTTCCCTGTTCTTCACGTACTGAGATTTCTGCCTGAAACATAGCTGCTACTTCCAGCATAATGCACTGTGTTTCCAAATATCAGGTCCTACACTGAGATATTTCAATAGGATGTGTGTGCACACACCTGTGTTCCTGTGTGTCTGCATGTGTGTCTGCATGCATGCCTGTGTACATTGTATATGTACATCAATCTCAAATGTCATCCAGCAAATGTATCCACAATGAAAACAAAATTTCTCTGCTTCTTGTATTAAACACATAAGACTTTTAAAAAGCACACATAAAATATTTATCTTTTCTTTGAAACTGAGTACCTTTTGAAGCAAAATATGATAGAAGGAAAAAAGATTCTACAACCTTTGAAAGAAAATTGCTCCTTAAGGTGCTTAGAAAAAATGATGGGTCTATACTTTTAAAAACAAAATTATGAAAATTGACTCCATCTCAGAGACAGGCTGAAATTAAGGAGGCTTTGAAACCCCTTCAAACAGTTCTTCTAAAAATTCTTTTATAAGAAAGCACTAATTATTATTTAAAGCAAAACAGCATTACTCAAAATTCTTATCTTACAAGCACACTGTTTAAAGTGAAATCTCAATCAAGATGGAAGGATACAGCTCCTTGTCTAAGAAATCGCTATGCTGACATTGTCTGAAAATGCCTAAAGAACAGATTGCTACATGAAAACAAACTCATGGTGACTCGGGACTAGAGTTTACTTTTGTGCCCCTGAGGAGAAGGTCACCCCCAGTCTCACCTCAGATGTCTAAAATTTGGGATCTTTAAACCCCATTCAAGTGAGGATCATGGGTTAAAATGTTCACAAACTCTCCTCTTGCACCCACACCTATGGTGATGAATGTTAATATGTTAAGGATATTGAGGGTTTTGCATCTTACTTTTTGAACAAACTACAGTAGACAAAAGTACTAGTCATACTGGGTTTAATTTTATGTTGGGGAACATCAAGAGAAATAATAGGTGCTCTCTGAACACTGAGTTCTGGGTACATTTAGTAGGTACCATGTTTTAATTCATTTTCTGAACTCTAGATGAAAGAAAGTCTTATCTAGTTGATTAAAGTTAAACATAACAAGTCTATTGAACCATCAAATTACTGAGGCCGTTTGTGTCGGAGTCTGCTGAGGACAGGAATGTCTGAAGCGAAGGATGATAACCCTGGTAGCTAAGAGTTGATGTGACTTGTGGAGTGTCCTCTGAGCGTGCCACTAGAGTCTCTTTGTGACTGGAGAAGTAGTGACACATGTATCAAGTTTCTACTATGTGGAGATTTGATAACAGGTTTAATAACTATAGGAACTTTCATTATTTTGTGGCACCAGAACAAGATGGGTGAAGCTCTTGCCACACAAACATTTTGAATCTACCCAAAAAAATCAGTTTCAGACTTATTAACTGTGGTGTCCAGTATGCTTATGCATTTCTATGATTAATCTTGACTGGCTGACAGAGACCAGCTGCTCTAGGATGCAGCAGCCAATGGAAAGACTCAGTCCGAGCATTTCAAGGGGCCCCGCACCACTGTTACTGTCACAACTGACTGCCTTGCTCTCGGTTTCATCCTGTACATCAGAAATTGTACAGACTCACCTACAGGTCCCAGTCACAGTCTAATTAGTGAATTTGTCTGGAGAAATACATTGTGTCCTACAAACAGTACTAAAATACCTGCAGACAGAACATTGCACCTTGCCAGGCACTGGAAGACTTGTGAGAGCAGAGAGTGAGGAGCACTTACTTTATTTTTCCAGGAAAGTTAAATATATCTCAATACCTATGTATAAAGTACACATAAAATGCTACCCCACATTTTTTAGAAAACAGTAATTAGGGAATAGGATTTTTGCAAAGAAAATCAAGGTAGAATTAACAAGCTTGTGATATTCTGCTGAAACTTTGAAAGTACAGACCCCTGCGAACATGGAGTCTATTTACTATTTCACAGCTGTATCATTTGTGCCAAGAATGTATAAAGAATGCATGACTTGTGACCCCTAGTAGCAAGAAAGTAGAATGCACATAGTAACATACTGCAGCTTCTCACAAAGGAAACAGCCAAACTTGTTGCTAAAACTTCATTTACCTGAAGAAAGAATGTATATTGTTATGTAATAGATTAAGCTGAATGCTGCCACTTTGACCCATAAGACAGACAATTATTGAATGGATAATGTGCATGCGCGCGCACACTCGGGCACACACACACCGCATTCAGTTTCACATCTATAAACACATTCAACATGGCAAGAGCAGCGTTGGCTAGTCCCCTTGGGGGGAAAAAAAACTGGAATTCTCAAAAGTGTTTCTCTGGGTGTGTACAGTGGGCCAATATTTTGAAGTAAATTGTAACACGTTTCTCTTCAATTTGTATGTATTCCATATCTATGAAATTATCTTTAGTACATTACCTTTAAAAGGTGTGTGTGTGTGTGTGTGTGTGTGTGTGTGCACATGCACACGTGCACACACATCCCACAGCGATGTTCAGGCATGCATTAGAACTCAATAGAAAGAGATTAAAAGTGACAGACTTTCTAAATCCAAGACCAAGCAGTGTGTCAGAGTCCTCTTTGCCCACCTGCTGGTGCCTTACATGTTTTCCACCTCTGCCTGCAGCATGTCCATCCCTTTCTAGCTGGACAAGCCATTCACCATGTTAGGGCAAGCTTCATGGGCTCCTGCAAGCAGCCCCCAAAGTATTTTTCACAAATTAGAACCATGATGTGAAGGATTTACTGTCTGGTATGTTGGGGGAAAAGCCCCCTAAGAAACCAGAGTGTAAATAGATGGTGTCACCAAAGCTCAGAACGCTCAGTTTAAGTAAGCCACTCAAAGAGTAAAACATGACTCATGTGTGGGATCACGTGTGAGGAATTAGCTTGAGCCTAATGTGGAGTCTGTGCCCATCTGAAGAAAAGCAGGTGCAGGACTTCACATCTCTCTGCCCTGATGTGTGCAGGTGCAGGTGCAGGTGCAGGTGCAGGTGACTGGCTTGTCCGGTGTGAATCCTGCATTTGATGTGGAAGCATAAAGAGAATATGTTTTCCTGCCACACACTGCAGAGTGGAACTGGAATCCCCTCCAAACAGAGCTGATGACTGATTGGAAGTTCCGGTCTCAGAATTGTGCTTGGGGATTTATGTACAGTGCCTCTAAATTTTGCAATAGCTGTACAAAAATACATGATATTGATAAGAAAACGAAGACACTTTGGCATGACCTCCCTGGATTGCACAGAATAACATGCATTCCATTTCCAAGAAACAAATTTTGGTTCCATCTTTTTCAGGTCATAAAGTGATAGGTAGAAATGTTATTGTTTCCTCTTCCTCAGTGTTGAGTTCTGTGGCAAAGGATCAGGCAGAATACTGAATACTGTTTATTCTAATTTGGTGAGCCCAAATAAATGAGGGTAGCATATCCAGCAAATGTGTTGGTGTATATTTAGTTACAGGGAGTATGCAGTTTTTCCTTAAGACATCTCTGTGAACTCCAGGTGAAGTGGATTTAAACTTATTACATTTCACAGTTGATGTTCAACAGATCAAGTTGCTGAGGATCAAAGAACACTAATAAATCATAATACATCACTGGGAAACCTACTCTTTGTCCACCTATGGTAAAGGATCTAAACACCTGGGTCATTACCTGTGTCTTCTACAAAATGTGCAAAGCCCCTGAAACCTTTCAAAAAAGATGCAAATGTGATTTTATGAGTTGGAGAGCAGAGACTAAGCACAGATACGGGAATCCATAGACAGCCACAGGTAGAGAGAAATCAGAAAGACCAATAATAAGCAACTCTCCTCAGAAAAGAGATTTTTGATAAAGTATTTCAAATGATAAAACATATGAAGGACAATGAAAATAGATACCTGTAGTGATGATTTTGGCATCCTGTTTTGTTTTTTTTTTTTAAAAAAAAAAACCACAAACATATTGCAAGAATATGCTTTCATTTTAATCCCAAGTATGGGGTATGGGGTTGCTTTAGATTGTCCACAGCAGCCGACTGATTCGCCTCATGCTGAAGCAGGGCTGTTATTTTGCCAGCAGCAGATAGTTTATGCAATTGTGTGATTTGGGGGATTCTAAGTGTATATAAATGCTAAGGCCCTGAGAGACAAGGTAGGCTGTGGATTGCTGGCTGTTGTTTGGCTGCTGTTTGTTGTTGGTAGTGGTTTGTTAAGTAGTCACACAAAAAGAAGAAAGAAGAAATTAGATATCCTGGCAGTGGCAGCGAAGATCAAACTTGCCCCAAGGAACTGGACACCCCTAATCAGCAGGAAGTAGTCTAATGATGGCACTACCTCCTTTCCCCTCTAGTCTGTTTTTCTTTCCTATCTAGTGTTAGGGGGTTGAAAGGATGGTAAGAGCAGAGAAGGGCAGAAGAAAGAACACAGAAAGTAGCAAAGGCTGCTATCGCTGTGTGAAAAGCTTGGCAAAGGGCAAACATATCAACAATGAGAGGAATCAGATGAAGCAGGGATGGTGTGGTTGAATGGCTCAGCAGAAGGTGGCTGTGACTTCACCTCCTCAGCCTCCAACTCTCCAGGTTTAATGCTGTCTTAATGAGACGGAGACCCTCTAAGAACCAGGAAGCCTGTGCTTATGTTTAGAAGTGGAACTTCCACTTCTACATTTGAACTTAGATGGTTTTATAGATTGCATTTCTCAGTCGAAATACTGCATATTCTGAAGATACACATTGGAGTTTTTTTTTTTTTACACTTACGTCTGACTGTATGTTGTGTTCCTTGTTTTCTCGTGATTTCCAATTTTTCCCTGTATCCTCTCATGACAGGATTTTATTTTAGGGCAGAGTTAGCCTTTTACAATAGGGACTTGAGCCATATGAATGTAAACAGTAAATCAGAAATAGTCAGGTAAAATATAAATGCTATGGGACTTTGAGAGGTAAATAAAGGAAATGTGAAAGCAGAGTAATCAAGATATGGGCTATGAAGGAAGTTGGACCATACATGAAATTGTGAGCTATAAGAAAAGAAAAAAAAAAGAAGAAGAAGAAGAAGAGTCAGCTTCGGGCAAAGGCGACATTTAGGAGACACTGGGTGAAGAGTTTTGAGAAATTGTGAACTTTAAGCACTGCAAAAGAACATTATGAAGAAAACTGCCTCGAAGAACACCCTGTGACATCTGTCTGGTGTTTTGTGTCTGTAAGTCAGATGAGCCTCCGTTCTCACTGGAGAGAACCTTCCTTGTTCTTCTTGTTTAGAACAAAGCTACTTTTGGATAGAATTTCACCTTCCTAAAACTCCATAGCAGGTTTGTCCTGATGGAGTGAGCCCTGGGATCACTGCTGGTCCCCACAGACTCACCTGGGCAGCCCAGCTGTTGCCAGGCAGCATGTGGGACTTTATGTCCTTCAATTAGCTCATCACGAGCAGCTGGCACTGTCCAGGAAGGAGGCTTAAATGAGTTTCCAGTTTAATGGCTACCAAAGGGCATCAGATTAGTCATTCCATTGCTTCCAACTCTAATTAGTATTTCGACCGAGTAGAAATGTTATAGGATCCATGGTTTCATGGTGCATGCATTTTTCTGAGCTTTTCATTTGGCAATGATTTTAAAGGTCCAGGCTATCAAATTTCATATATAAATGGACCCCCCCCCCACACACACACACATTGCGAAAAGAAACCACAACGAATTAACTACCAATTGCATTTGTTATGTGAATTGTATAAATAACCCAGATACTCAGACCTAATAGTGACACCAACTGCTGGGGGCGCCAAAGCTTTGATTGACTTCAGGAAATTCTTTGACTTGAGGGA
This sequence comes from Arvicanthis niloticus, assembly GCF_011762505.2. Lineage (NCBI taxonomy): Eukaryota > Metazoa > Chordata > Mammalia > Rodentia > Muridae > Arvicanthis > Arvicanthis niloticus. Next base: position 35,771,940 of record NC_047668.1, on the reverse strand, counting down.
TCATAGGGATCCCATTCCACCAAACTTCCCTTCGACGTATCTTTCCTCCTTCTTTGGTTCACACTGTGGCACAATATCCTTTTTCAGTTTCCGACTTTAAATGGTCAGATAAATTAGGAAAGCATCGAGCGTGCTTTCCCATTCAGCGAGGTTTCTGAACAAAGCTTGTTCTTTTCTGTTGGAAGCTTCATCCTACTGTTAAGATCTGAATGTATGGCTGACTTTTCAGTCGCTGTTAATCACTTTGGGCCTTAAGATTTTAGATAAACGGAAATAGTGATGGAAACGTTCTTGCGTGTGGGTGTAGAGTTCAGACGGACACCACAGGAGTGAAACCGGAAGAAGGGGTCCTTCGGCATTGCAGAGGCTCATGCTTACTTCAGGCTGCCCTGTGGAAAAGGCCTGACACCAAAAACGCCAGGGTACCTGCTCCCTACTCATACATCTATTACAAGAACTTGACAAATGCACATGTTCCGGCTTTGACTGTGCTCCCTCTGCTTCTCTAGGTCTCTCTGTCTTCACCGTGACTTGGAGTTCTGGACTTGTCTGTGTAAAACACAGCACTCACCTTAAAGGAAGGAAGAGGTCATTTATTCTGGAGCCAGATACAAGTTAGCCATGGCCCAGGAACATGGATTCAGGTTGCCTCAAATAGCATATTCCAATGTGTAAAAGGTTTTATGAAGTTTTTATAGCTACCTAATAAAAGGAAATCATAAATCAAGGCACTTTGAAAATACATTGGGAGAAACATTAGGTTAGCGCCATATAAATCTGTGTTATAGGTTTCAGGTGTTATCTGATGACAGTTTTAGCTTTCAGGTTGTTGGAAGCTAATAATCTGTTAAATTGATGCATCCCAAGGGGTTTCGTTTTATGGTGCTAGACAAAAAGGGGCAATGGATGGAAATTAAAGGGACAAAAAAAAAAAAGAAAGAAAAAAAAAAAAAACCTAACCCAAAATAATTTGGCTGCGGATCTGCGTCATTCTTACTCTCCACAACCAGAACATTCTAACCAGTCAATCAACCCTGTAGAACCTGTAGCGAAGTCGTGGCTTTTCTCTAGGACACTCACTTCACAGTAATGAAGTGATGACTTCTCTCCATTGATCTACTCCCAGTTATGCAGGAGACAGAACTATTTGCTTAGCTGCTGTTGTGCTTTTCTCCTGTGTGGTAGATTAAAAGACCTCGCTATACTTAAGTACTTTAATTCATTAGTACCTTCATTCATGGCCAGTAATAGTTTTACTTTTAGAATTCTATTTCCTAAAGTCATAAATACAGTCTTCGTGTGACATTATTATTCTCTTTTAGACTGGCTCCCTTGGCCCTCACTGGCTCTGGCTTTAAATCATGGTAACTACTGATGGGCTCTGCACTGGTGCTTGGGTCTTCTTTGCCCATGACTCTGTTTTCATATGCTGTGATGTAGACACGAAGGCTTGATTTATTTCCCCATTGATAAGGACATAGACCACACACCTCATCGATGAAAGGGAGCGGGAAGAGTCAGGGTGTCTCCTTTGTGCTGTTTCCAAGGACATCAACAAACAGCTCACTTGCCTAAGTGGATCTTGATTTCTGAGTGATTTTCACCTCAGTCATTGCTGTTCACAGTCCTGGCTTTTATTTTCTGTGGTTTGATTTATTTCTATAATTAATTTGTCAGATTAATATTTTGTTAATATTAACATTTTGTTGTAATATTAATAGAAATGAATCCACTCAATTTATCCTCCACACATTCTCTCTTCTTTTAGTTGACTCCAGTAGATTTTCTATATAACTTTATATTCATTTAAGGTAAACACTCTCAATAGGCTCAATAAAAATTCGCTCATCCTCTGACAAACTGATTCTCAGAAAGCATTTTTGTTATATAGCAAAACATATTTAAAATTACACTTTATTGTGTGTCTCATACTTTACACTGGTGATGCATAGAAGTGTATACCAATACTTTAATTTTATACCAAGATTTCTGGTTACACTCTGCTGTTATTTCTAACAATGTACCTGTACATTTCATTATGTTCATGGCATTTCATTGTATGTTTGCATAAAGGTTGATCTTGACCATCAACCTGATGAGATTTAGGACCACCATGGAGCCACACCTTTGAAGATGTCTATGGGAGGGTTTACAAAAATGTTTAGTGAAGGGTGTAAGATTCACCCTAAAAGTGGGCAGCACTGACGGGTGTGCTTGGGTCCTGCACTGAATAACAAGCAGGACATGTCCTGGGCAGCAGCTCTCAGTACTCCATGCTTCTGACTGTGTGAGTGTGGTGCCCCGCTCCTGCTGCCATGCTACCCCGGATATGAGGGCCATGTCTCTTGTTAAATTGTAAAGTAAAGAAATCCCTTCTTTCCTTAAGTTGCTTCTTGTCAAGTATTAGACACTTTAATGAAAGAACAAACTAATGCAGTGGTCTTTCCTGTTCACTAAAATGCCCACACCCTCAATGGACAAGGTAGTACCAAGCCTGAGAAGTAGCTACACAGGCCATGTTTTTCTCATCCCAGGACACTATGGCTGAGGCTGGCCTTTTATCTTTAGATTAGTTTTTAGAGTGAAGACAAATATTTTGCATTTTAAGACCCTGTTTTAGAATTGTAAACGAGTGGATTTTTTCTATTCACTTTACAGCCCCTAGTCCCTCCTCTCCTCCCAGCCCCATCCTAAAAGTTCCTCCCCTCATTATATTACTTCCCTTCTCAGAGAAGAGGAAGCCCTTCTTAAGTTCTACCGGACCCTGAGACATCTAGTAGCTGTAGGCCAAAGTGTATCATATCCTAATGAAACCCAACTAGGCAGTCCAGTTACAGTAAGAGTATCTAATGGTAGGCTAGTGAGTCAAAGACAGCCTCCGCTCTAGTTGTTAGGGGACCCACATGGAGACTAAGCTGCACATCTGCTACAAATGTGTAGGGGGCCCATGTCTAGCCCCTTCGTGTTCTTTGGTGGTTCAGTCTCTGTGAGCCCCATGGGCCCAGGTTAGTTGTTGCTGTAAGTCTTCTTGTGGTGTCTTTGACCCCTTTGGCTTGCTCAATTCTATCCCCTACTCTTCCAGATGTCTCCCCAAGCTATGCCTAAGGTTTGACTGTGGGTCTCTGAATATGTTTCCATCAACTGCTGGATGAAGCCTCTCAGGAGACAGTTATGCTAGGCTCTGGTCTGCAAGCATGGCAGAGTATCATTAACAGTGTCAGGTATTGGCTATTCACCAAACAAGGAACGAATGGATTTTAACTTTATTTACATTTTTCTTGTTTATTTTCTCCATTTTATCTAAAGTTCATCCAGGCAGATAAAATGAATTTTACTTTCTTATTGTGAGTTAGGGGAAAAAATGAAATTCTTGCTCCTTTTTACATAAAACTACCTTTGTCTAAAGTTACTATTGTAAGAATATATATAGTTGGACATCTTTAATCCCACCACTTAGGAGGTAGGTCCAGGCAAATCTCTGTGAGTGCAAGGCCAACATAGTGTATATAGCAAGTTTCTGGACAGTCAGGACCACAGAGCGACAGAGTGAGAGATCCTATCTCAAAAAAAAATTGACAGAAATGTATATGTAGTGTCCTCTCCTCAGTTCTTTTACACTCTCTCTGAGAACAGCTGGAGACATTTTGTTTTGTCTTCTTAGTAAAATTGTAGGTAGGTGTCTGCTAGTCCTCTGTAGGTCATTCTGGTTTTCTATGTTCTGTTTCCATATTTGTTTCCTGCTTTTAAATTCTCTTGCTGAACTTTTTTAGTTGTCTTTAAAAATCCATTTTATCTGAATACTTTGTCTCTCTTAGAATTTATTGATTTAAATTTCCTCCAGTATTATTTAGTGGTATCTCAAAATTTTAATATATTTATCGCTATTTTGTTCCAAATGCATTTTCCCATTTTGAATTTATTTTTTTGTCTATGAGTTATTTAGAAGTTCACATTTGAACAAAACCTAATGGCTTATTCTATTTTGCTGTTCTGCTTGCAATGAGTGTCTGTTTATTTCCACATACTAGAAACCACTACTGAACGTTACCAAAGACTTCTCACTTATATACATAACCTCCATTGAAGATAGAATGGATTTTTATTAACATACTTTGAAAGCCCGGTAATGTTTCATTATCGAGCATGCTTTTAATGTCTCCTTAATTAAATAAACAGTTGTAGTTTTAATGTTCACATCTGCTATGCCTCGCTAGCATTTTATTACCTAGTTTATTAATTAATAAGAAGCATTTTATATTTCGATGGTGAATTTTTCAATATCAAGGATGAAAAGTGGTGTGCCCCTAGTGCTGACAGATGTTACACAGAAAATAATAGAAACTATATATAAATGACGGGAAGCGATCTAGGCATACACTTGTATTAACAATACAGAACCAACAAACAAGAAAGGGGTGAATTCAAAATGTGGATGAACCTCTTTTGCACTATATGAAGGGAGAGAGGCCAGACACAGCAGAATAAAGCAGAGCAGGATCCCCTTCACATTTTTTATAAAGGCAAAAGTGACTCGTGACTTGGGAGCCTGCATTGTTTGGCTGGTGGTGGGAAAGAAAATAACTAGAAAGTAGAAGAGAATTGAGTGTGGTACCTGCATCTGCTACCTTGACAGGACACACTTTGTGACATTACTCAAGCTGCCACTTAAGCTTGGCACACTTCTGTCTTCAATAAAATTTTTTTTAAAAAAAAAAATCAATCTGGATTATAAAGTCATTTTTCCTGCTACATTTTCTGAATCTATTATGGCATTCTTACCTTCTTATTTGAAATAGACATTTTTTTTTTTTTTTTGTAGAGCATTTTAAAGCTCCTGGCAGAGTTGTGTGGAGGTACAGAGATTGCATCTATGAAGCCATGGTAACCAACCTTGCACACAGGATCAGCACATGAAGGACTTACCTGTCTCCCTGTCAGTATTTGCACAGTGGCAGAGAGCATTGTTTCTAGGGCAGATTGTGTCACAAGTTGAACTTGTTGCCTGTGACTCAGATGTTTACTGTATTTATACTGAAATGTGACTGCATTTTTTTTTTGCTCCAGGATAATTTAAATCAAAATCATTTTATTCTATACTAGCAAGCCATGAGAAGGTAAACATGACTTGAAGTAAGACATAAAAAGCATCATGCCATCTATATATGCCCCCTTCCCTGGGTTGGCTTCTACATTGTTTTCTGACCCTGCTACACACACACACACACACACACACACACACACACACACACACATCCTGTTATCTATCCTTCCTCAGGTCCTGTAGTCCTTATGTCTCCAGACTCTGCTGACTATTTTCCCCAAGTTATTACCATCCACTCTCCTCCAGGCCCTACTGATGCTCCCCTCCGCAACCCATACCTTGTGAAGAGCTCACATACTTGTCTTGAATCATTTCCTCCTCAGTTCCTCAGGATACTCCTGGATCACTCACTACTTGCCCAGTGACAGCCTTCTGGGTCTTTACTCACAGCCTCAGACTCCATACTACAAGGACTACCTAGCTATTGACCCAGCTGTGCATTTTTTAGAGTCCCATCTCCCACTATGCTGGGTAGACTGTATCTGACTCCACCCTGCTCCTCCTCAGCTCAGAGCTGAAGCAGGTTGAGCGCAGCAGCCGCAGTGTCTCTGTGCCTGATTTGTATCTAGCATCTGAAAGGCCTATGGCATATTGTAGCTCCTAATGAGGTGTTGCCCTCTGCACGGATGAGTCACCAGGTGAATGACAGCAACAGGTCCAGAGTGCTGAAGTCTTACCTGTGAAGGATTGGTTTACTAGTCTGTTAAATATACATGGAAATCGCAGTCAAAATTCAGCTGAGGAGTTCTTCAAGATGATCTTAATTGCTTTCCTTTAAAAAAGAATTAAAATTAATTATATATTCATCTCCACCTCAATATCAGCCCCCTCTCCTCCCAGCCTCCCTCCTGCAGCTCCTCCCTCATTCCCCCTCCTCCTCTCCTCTGAGAAGGGGGAGCAGCCTATGTGTATCATGCCCCCAGACACACCCCATCCCTGCACACCAGTCACTGCAGGACTAGGCACAACCTTTCTCATTGAGGCCAGACAAGGTGGCCCAGTTAGGGGAATGAGATCCAAAAGAAGGCAGAAAATCCAGGGAAAACCCACTTCCAGTTGTTCGGGTACCCACATGAAGACCAAACTGCATATCTGCTACATGTTTTCAGGGGACAAGGGGGCTAGGTCTGGTCTATTCTTGCTCTTTAGTTGGTAGTTCAGTCTCTGGGAAGCCCCAAGGGTCCAGGTTAGTTAACTCTGTGATCTTCCTGTGGAGTCCCTGTCCTTGCTGGGTCTCTCAATCCTTCCCTTGACTCTTCTACAAGACTCCCCAAACTCCATCTAATGTTTGGCTGTGGTTCTCTGCATCTGTTTTAGTCAGCTGTTGGGTGGAGCCTCTCACAGGACAAATATGCTAGGCTCCTGTCTGCAAGCAAAAAGTATCATTAATAGAGTCAGGGATTGGTTCTTGCCCATGGGATGGGTCTCAATTTGAGGCACTCATTGGTTGGCTATTCCCTCTGTCTCTGCTCTGTCATTGTCCCTGCACATATTGTAGGCATTGCTACTCTTAGAAGATATGATAGTATGCATAAGTGATCCCAAAAATCTACCAGAGAATTCCTACGGCTGATTTAAACACCTCCAAAGTGTCAGAATACAAAATTAACTCAAGGAAATCAGTAGCCCTCCTTAATTTGCTTTCTTTAGTTGTGTTTGTTGTTGTTTGTATTCTAAAAAGATATTACATATTATGCTAAAAACGGAACTCAATGTTTAGAGTCATAAAAGAGATACATTAGAATCATGCTTCATTTAATCAACATACTGTGCATCATAACATGCTTAATTTCTGTTCAAACCAGTATCCTTAAATAAATAAGTGTACATCTTAGGCATTGTGTGTAGTTCTGAGGAACAGATAAAATAATGCCTTTGAAGATTCCTCCCATGCTTTTGTTAGAACCCCATTCCAATTCCTGGTATACTGTCCAGTATTGTTTTAATATTTTTATTAATAAACCAGGTGCAGGTTGCTATTGAATTTAGAATATTTCATATCTTTTCTTAGAATTTTTAATTAGTGACATTCCAATGTTTCCATGTTTAGATATCATGTGAGATTGTATGCCCCATGTGGGTGCAAAGACATGACCCACATGTTCTCTCTACTGTGGGCCATGTGACCTGCATGTCCTTGCCAACGTGGATGATGTGACCTGAATGTCCCTGCCAACACAGATGGTGTGACCCAAGTCTTCTAGCCCCTTCTAGTCAGAAAGCATTACAACCCATCCAAAAACCCAAGTACAAAACTAAATTAAATGAAATTACTCACAGAAAATGCTACACTGAAAGGCTTGCTTGCAAACTTGTGCATGAAAAATGTGTCATTTATAGCTGATCGTTGATTGCATCCCTGAATAACGCTGGCCCAGGTGGTTTGTTACTGTGGAGTTTATTAGGTGTGAGCAAATGAGGAACCAGACATCCTAAGAAATAACTGTCAACAGATCCATAACCAGGTCATGCCTTGAGAGAGTCATGGATTAATGATCTGTCACTTCCAGTAAACACACGTCTCAAACCCCTGGACCCATAAGTATTGCACTGAAATTGCATTAAGCAAGGAAGGCATTTAATATTTGTTGATATGCTATCTAAAAATAGCAAGGTGTCAGTTCAAAGGAACGCTCTTACCTCTCTCTGGCACTGTTGACTTCATCAGAAGAATGTATTCCCAGTTAGATCCTACAATATCACATAACAACAATGTTAACATGCATGGGAATGTGAGCTGAGAAACCTGCAATCCTCCCATGTATACATTGATTCAGGAAAGCAACCTGCCTGGGAAGGAGGGTCCTGAGGAGCTATTGCAGCAGAAATCACCCTCATCTCCTCTCACCCCTCCTGAGTAAGGATGTCATAAAGAAAGCACCAGCCTTTTATGCTCACTGATCTGGACCTCATATTATCTAGTATTTTTCTAATATTTTCTTTAATAAACCAAATTTGGGTGGATATTGAATTTAGAATATTTCTTGGAATTTTAAATTAGTGACATTCCAGCTTTTGCATGTTTTACCTTGAGAAAGTAGACTTGAGGTGACATTTGGTAGGGAGACAAGCAAGAAGAGGAAAATCCAGTCACTTGGGAGTTTCATCAGGCACAGCACAAATCCTGAGAGACCTTACTCTTCAGGACATGCATACAAGAGCATCTTCCATGACCCCAGGCATAGGGGTCAGGAGCTTATTGTCAGAGTTGGAGAGTTTGTCATTCACTCCACTTTCCTGTGAGAACACTCCATTTCCCCTTGTTCCGGGAACTGTTCTCTAGGCCAGTAAGAAGTCTCCGTGCCCATCTACCTGGTTGATTTGCCTGGTTTCCAAGCATCCATCCTGCCTCTGTCTTCCTCAACTTGGCTTCTCTCAGGATATTCTTATAACTGGCTTCAAGTAACTTTACAGTGGTGTGGCTTTATTTGCGGTCTGTATCTATTTGAGGATAGTTGTGCCATTTGACTTTGAAGATGTGCCTTTTTGTCTCTTTTCGAAATGTATGTTGCTCACTAATTTGTTCAAACATCCTTGCTGCCTGTCTGCCTTCCACTTTGGGGACATACTTCACACTCTAAGTAGTCAATGCTGTCAAGTGGTCACTAGTGTTCTTTTTATTATTTCTTCAATATTTCAGGATTTTTAAAAGTTTGGCTCATTTGTTTGTTTTATTCTTTAGACTTATGAATACTTTTTATGCAGGGTCTAGTCTTTTAAAATCATATCTAAGAAATTTTCCACACTTGGTGTCCCACTTTTCCCCTGTCTTTAAGTTTAATTTGGTTTTAAAATAATGTCTGTCTCTCTCTCTCCAACTTGTATGTGCTTTTCATTATCTTTGTAAGCAAAGTTAATGCTGTTTGCATAGCTGATTTTATTGTCCTAACTCATGACCTCCATTGCAGGTGACACTTTTATCTGTTTTCACCCAGTGCTTGACAGTGTCATTGCACATTAATATGTTTCATTTTTGCATGCCTAGTAGTTTTTTATTGAGTGTCAGCCATTGCAAGCGTTACTTTGGTTGCATCCTGAATATGTTTTACCCTGCCGATGTCCCCAAGTATCATTCTCTGACTTGTACACAGCTGCTCTTCTGATCTTACTTTATGCTTTATGAAGTATGACGAGACTATCTTGTTTTGCCCATTTTTTTGAAGCATTACTTTTGGAATTACTTTATCTAAGTTTTGACAAATGACTCTGTTTCTTGTCTCTTAGATTGGCAGCCATAAAATCACTCCCATCTGTGTAGTATCCAAATTCTATTTTCTCATTTCTTTTGAATGAGCTGACTAGGTCCTAGCTCTGGCCCAGGGCTGGTAGCAGACCTGTCCTCTCCTGTGATATATCCTTGGATAACCTGCAGCAGGCCCCAGGCCCTGCTCACCGAGCCTCTTGGCTGGCTGGCTTTTCTGCATCACCAGCTCCAGCTGTGTGTCTGTGTCATGACCTGGAGCATCACCACCCTGCTTTCCTGAGAACAAGTAGGATTACATAATGCTTGCTGATTTTTAACATCTTTAGGGACATTTTCTTGTTCACTGCTTGATATCAAGACCTTTTGTTCTCATGTCATCTGATATTTAATTTGTTCAAGGGAGGAAGAGTTATTTAGTGTCAGTTATAGCTTGTATGCCAGAAATCAACATATCCCACAGAGTGACACTAAAAGGACATAGAATATGGACCTTAATATGAAAAATGGGAAATTCAAATATGTCAAATTAAATCAATCAATACTCACATAACCCCAGCAGATGCCTATAGAACCAAGGTGAGAAAATTTCAGAAATGTGGGAGGAGAGATGTGGTGTGGATTGGAGTGGGGTGGTAGGGGAAGGGGCAGTGTAGAAAGATATAGATGAAAGACTCAGAGAATATAGTCCCCCAGGAAGACACTTAACCTTTCTAGAGCCCAGGGCTCAGTAAGACACACCGTGGGAGAGCAGCTGTGCTGGCACAAGAAGAGTTGCCTCTGTGTCATTTGTTAATTCACAGAAGCTTCATCAATTCAGATTAACATGTATCTTCAGTCACAGTGTCCTGTGCCTTTCATTCCCACATACAGAACATGGATGGCCAGCTCACTCTCTGTGGCATCCTCCCCTTGAAGCCTTGTGAATCACAGAATGTTTTGATTGTGTGATAGACCAGCAAGTGCAGGAGGGAAAGAGCTGGGTGTGCCTTACCTTGAGACTCCCCTACAGCAAACCCAGGTCCTAGCAGTACTAGAAGACACTATTTCAACTAGACTATGAATGTAACACCGGGGTCATAATACCTGGAAACATTCATCAAGTTGAGTTGACATGTAAGCCAGCTATTGAAAGTACAAGAAAGTCTTGAAGGCACTAAAAAACGTAAAGCGATGATAAGACTGTACAATACTCCAGTTAGTTCTGTGTCTGCCTAGTTACTGTGACTTTAAAACAATCAAATCAAGCCAGGGAGGATTTCTGTACATGACAACAGCTGGTGTTATGAAGGCAAGGAAAGAGACACTGATGTACCTCCTTGTTAGCATGAATTCTCCAGCCTGCTCTCTCAAGGTAAATGGCTGATATGATACAGAGTATATCACATTGCATTGTTATAAAAATGAAGATGGGCTGTTGACAGAATGGGAGTTAGAACAGAGTTGGGGAGAGTAATAAATTATCAGAATATATTATCTACATGTAATAAGTTGCCAAAGAGCAAGTTTAATTTTTAAAAATTGTTGTATTTATTTACATTTCAAATGTTTACCCATTCCTGGTCCCCCCAAGAGTTCTTCACCCATCCCCCATCCCCTTTGCCTCTGAGAGGGTACCTCACCCCACCCTTTCTGGATCCCCCTTCCTGGAGCATCAATTCACTACAGGATTAGGTGCAGAAATTTTTTTAAAAGTCAATATTTAGAAATTTTAAAATAAAGATTTTTTTTTTTTTTAAAAAAAAGCTTATTATGAAAATAACGTATAGCGTTTTCCACCAAGATTTCTTCTTCCATGACCTGGTTGGTTAGGAACAGAAGTGAACATCTTTTATATAAATAATACTACTGCCAACTATTTTGTAACTCATGAATAATAATGCATCTCAATGTACTTAGACATCAGAGAGCATTTCCCAAAGAAAGTGACTATGGATTTAATTTAGCTGCTTTCTAAAAGTAAAATGCACAATGTATCTATAGTTTGGATGTCTATATCCCCCTATGGCAGAAGCAAACATTTTCTAGAGATGGAAATTCTGCCTTGTGTGACTTTCCATTTTGCAGTGTCATATGCATTTCTTTTTTTAAGCTTTATTATTTTTATTTTTTATTTTATGTTATATATTCACCATTGCTCTCTTCAGACACACCAGAAGAGGGCACCAGACCCCTATTGCAGATGGGTGTGAGCTACCATGTGGTTGCTGGGAATTGAATTTAGGACTTCTGGAAGAGCAGTCAGTGCTCATAACCATTGAGCCATCTCTCCAGCCCTCATATGCATTTCTTGCTGACTAATGAGACCCCGTGGTGAAATTTACAGCTTGAGGGACTGATGCCTCTGGGGTATAGACCCATGAGTTCCAGAGACATTTCCATGGAAGCCACTTCACCTATGGTAGGTCTTGTTCCATCTCTTTAGCCAAAGCTACACACATAGAGCCATATCTCTTAAGATGCAGTTATACACCCTGTGACTAATGAGAAATATATATATATATATATATATATATATATATATATATATATATATATTCTATTGTTCCCAGTTAATTTTTTTACCTGTCACAGGAGACCATCTTAGGACACCTTGGACCTTGGCATATTAACAGACATTCCCTTTTCATTTATACTGCTGTATAATTTAGCCTGCTGATCACCAATTCAAATTATGTTTTCCTAAAGTTTGCTAATAATGATGGCATTACAAACAGTTTCAGAAGATTCATCTGGGTACAATTACAGGAATGCTTTGCCAGATAGAAATATAGCGGATTTTTAATTGAATATTTTATTTACATTTCAGATGTTATCCCCTTTCCCCATTTTCCCCCATCAAGAAACTCCTTATTTCATCCCCCCTCCTCCTGCTTCTATGAGGATGTGCCCCTACCTACCCACCCACTTCCACCTCCCCACCCTTGAATTCCCCCACACTGGGTCATCCAGCCTTCACTGGACCAAGGATCTCCTCTCCCACCTATGCCCGACAAAGCCATCCTCCCCTACATATACGGCTGGGGCCATGGGTCCCTCCCTATGTGCTCCCAGCCTGGTGGTTTAGACCCTGGGAACTCTGGTTGGTTGGTATTGTTGCTCACCCTATGGAAAGCAAAAACCCTTTTTAGCTTCTTCAGACTTCTAAGTAAAAATGTGAACTTCAGGTTGTGAAGGGCAGTTTTGTGCAGTTGCCTTACACATTTATACCACACGATGCTCCCATGAGCCAGGCCTGAGTCTGCGAGTGCTTCCACTGCTAGTTAGTACCATGTACTCTGAGTCCAACCTCCCAACCACTGAGGAAAGAACAGTCCTCATTACTGTTTTAGTTGAGAATTACAGACTACTAATAAAAATGAATAATTTTTCATTTAATGGGCTTATCTTAACTTCTGTGTATTATCATGATTTTATGTAAAATAAAGGGCTGTGTGTGTGTGTGTGTGTGTTAGGTGTGGTGTATATAGGTATGTGCATCCACTCATGTGTGGAAGGCAGAGCAGGATTTTGATGTCTTACTCTATCACTTTCTAGCTTATTCCATGGAGACAGATTTCTCATTGAACGTAGAGCTAGGCTGGCAGTCATCCGGCTTCAAAGATCACCATGTTTCTGACCTATACGATGTTCTAGGTGTCAAAGATAGTTTCCTGTTGTTACCAAAATGAACTTCCAAAACTGAGGTGGCTTACAAAGCAATAACTTATCTTGGTCGATCAAGATCAGAGCCCTGGGGAAGACCAGTGTCTGCTCAGGGACTGGCAGAATCTGATTCTTTATGGTTGGAGGCCTGAGGTCCTTAATTTCTCGCAGACTGTCTGTGTTCCTGGGTCTGTGGCAGCTTCCCTAGGAAACAGGATCCTCCCCCCGACACATGATTATTCTTGTTCTGTTCATCCATTGTCCTTTCTATTGCAACCAGGGAAAACCTCCTAAGTATTTGGATTCTACCAACTCCTATAATCCAAAACAAATTTCCATCTCTCAGTTATCATAGGCAACAAACACATAGAAAAAGCCTGCAGTCACACCAAGCAAGTTATTCACATTCCAGTTTTTGAAAGGCAGTAATTTTATTGATATAGGATCTCCATGGTTGTCCTAGACTGGCCTGGAATTCTAAATTTCCTAAATTTACCTCTAATGCAGAAATTGCAGCTTTGAAATGCCACAACTGGCTCTGCATCAGTCTTATTCACTGAACTGTACAAACCTTCAGTTTCTCTGTGGTTTTCTTGTTAAAACAAAAACTATATGGAAAAGCTAATTGGTATGATTCCTCTTTGTTCATTCAGACCATAGTTTTGATAAATATGAATTCTGGGGATCCACTATGCTGAGAATTAATGGAGCCTTTCAGCACCATAGACACAGTGCCTGACAATGGACTCATTATGATTTTATAAGCCATAGCTATTAACTATAAGTTTATTATTATTATATGAGTCACTCAACGAAACTATATTTGTGTGCAACTTACTTGTTAGTGTCTGTTAGTATTCAGCTTGGATTTTAAAAAGAAGAGTGGTTTAACAATAAAGCCTGATCTTCAAGTAAAAGTGAGAGAAAATTTCGTGTCTCAATTGTTAGCTCTTAAAGGAGTGTTTCCTCTAGATTTGCGAGTCAAATGAAGTATGCTTACAGAACGGCAGTCAAGACAGACTGCTCATTTTCTATGTATCTTAGATTTTTCACTATAGCTACAATAAAACATGTGAGATGGTATATTTTATGGGAACAAAATAATAATTTATTTACAGTTCTAGAACTTTCATTGCCCCTTGTATGCAGCTTTATGGTGAATAGCTTCATGGTGCACAGAATAATGGAGCAGTAACTCATGGTGGATGGTGTCATAGCACATAATATCAAGGCAATGATGCTTACGACAGCAAAGGAGATCATGGTACATGGCAACATGGTGGATGGACTCATGATGGATGGTGCCATGGAAGACAGATTCATGGTAGACAGAGAAGGTATCATGGGAGATTCATTGGTAGATGGATTCATGGCAGACAGATGTACTCGCAGAGAATGGAAATATGGAAGGAGCCTTTGTGAGTGGCAATGATTATGTGATAGGACAGTAAGAAAGAGAGCTTCATGGTAGGACTCATTCATTTCATAACAAGATACTCATATGGGAACTTACTAGGGTCCAAGGAAAATGACATTTACCTTTTTCAAAACCAATCTATATTAACCTTGATTTAACCGAAGCTTGAAGAAAAGCGAAGGTTAGAGAGATGAGAAATATGAAGAGATTTCTACTGCATAAGTCTAGAGCACAGGACTGGCCTGAGTATCCAAAATGCTTTAGCACACCTCCAACTGGCTATATCATGTGCTGCTATAGGTATCTTGATAAGATGTTTCCTTCCACAATCTGATGAGGACTGATCTCCAAGAAGCTTCTTGTCTCCACAAAGTTAAGTGACCCTTTGAATCTATCATGCCTTTGGAGCTCTTGCTGTGGTTGGTAGCAGATTCTGGAATTGGCTTGTCCTACATAGAAGCTGTACTCAACAAATCAGGCAACCATTAAATAATTGATCATTATACAAATGCGTGAGAATAAAAGTGAGTAGTCATAATTTCATTTGAGGTATCTGGTTTAGGAAGATTGTATTCCAAGATGAGGACTCTGCTCATACCGTCTGAGAACTGCTGACATCTTCCTGGGTTCCAGCATTTTCAGGAGTTTCTGGGGAAATGGAAGCCATTTCACATGCTCTTTTCTTTTCAATACTGAAGGCATTTTCTATTAAATTACCAAAGATCTGTGAACATTAGCTTGTGTATTGCTTCATACCCTCTACCCACCCCCCAGTGCTACATTTCCTACAATGTTAGCAGAATCACAGACTTACCAGAAGCAGATGATTGACAATGAAACAGCACTGCTAATTACCATGTCAATCTTCTGCTAATCCTACCCAGTAGCTCATGAATGACTCTGGATAGGATCCATCCACTGTAGTTTCTCAGCTACATGTATATTCCATTTCTATGATCAATTAACTAAAGTCTGTGAAAGTTCACTAAAAGGGCTTCAGCAAGGTGCAATCAGAAGGTGAGACACTCAGTCAAACACCAAGGTTCCTGATCCTAGAACCCCCCAGTCTTGTCCAAAGTTAGAGCTATAAAAAGGTGCAATAAAGATGTGAGACACTCCTTTGATAGAGATCCACAAACTCTTAAACAGGAAAATTAGCTATGGAAACAGACAGTCCCTAGCTTCCTGTCACATGTAATAGTCCATTGTTTCTTCTTTATTCTGTTAGTGATTCCAGTGTCTGTGAATTTACAGGATACAAGAACATGTGGCCATGGAGAGTTTGATACAATAGATTCTAGAAAATACTTCTGTGGCAATATATTCCCCAGGGCCAAATCAGCCCAGGGTGTCAGAATCACTACCTGAAGCCAGGGTCCTGCTCACCTGGTCACCATGTTGCCTGCCTGTGAGCTAGGTGGGAGGGGGATTTTAACACACTACAGGACTCTGTAGACAGATTATGGACAGGCTGGTACTTCACACAATACTACCCAGATTACTGGATTCAAGTTCTTGTTAACACCTCCTGCAGCTGTACAAGGTCATTTGGGTCAATGGGCTCCAGGGTTTGTCCCCCAGGCTACTACACATGGCAGTTGTCCTGGGACCTACAGAACACTCCACCTGGGTTCTGGTACCATGAACATTTATGGCTGAATAGTCAGGCATCGTTGAGGGAACACTTTGGAAGTCAGCTGCCAATTTATTTCTAATAGCCCATATTGTCAGGGAAGCAGTATTAAGTATTTCAGTGCTGCTTGCTCGACACCCTCCTTTGGATCCTGCCTGTAGTTGGGAGCATGGGCAACTAGACCCTGGCAATTGCCAATGTGCTTTTAACTAGGTCTTTTCTTTATATATCCCACCGTAATATCATTTCATGTTCAGATCCTGGGAATTAGTTATAGATAAAAGAATTCTTTGAGTAGGCAGGTCTGATGAAAATGTCTATGTACACTTGATTTGGAGTCTTTAAGTTTGTTTTATAACATTAGTTGGTTCTATCACATATTTTGTATCTGGAGAATTAAAGTAGAATTATAAGACTGGCTATATATTTTGCTCAAAGTCTTTTGCTTATATTGACTATTTTTATTCTAGGCAACAAACTTTACCTTTAATTTAAGACTGAGAATTGGGTTTGGGTGTTCCTGTTAAATTTAGTTTTCTTCTATTTATTACTATTTCATTCTGTAGTTCCAGGTATAAAGCCTAAGGATCCATGCGTATCAGGCAATCATTCTACCACTGGGCTGCACCCTGAATACCCCTTATTACTTTTATAAATGATATGAAGGAGCACTAGTGTTCTAGAAGAAGTTGAATATATAGAGTAATCCCTTTGACATTTTCTTTTCTTTTTGTGTTTTAGGGAGACTTCTCTCAGATCTGAGAGTTTCACTTAATAGTTTTCTTCTTCTTCTTCAGGATAGCCCTGGCAGAACTCAGCACTCTGCCTGTCACTATCAGCTCATCACCTCACCTCTGTGATTTGGGAAGAACTCTCTGCATTCTTTCATAAAATGCCAGGTCTTGGTTTGTACACCACTCTGTAAATAATTGCTGGCTCATAAGAGCTGATATCCCTTTCATTATTGCTTCCTTGTCCACCAGAAGGAGCACATTTAGGAAGAAACCTCAATACTAACATACCTAAAAGAATGTGTAATAATTCTTGACAAGGAGGTAAGGGAGAAAGGAAACTTCAGTCCAGGGTCTGAGATGACCCCTTTATGAGATCTGTGTTGTATAGTCACCATTTAGATAGTTATAATGTAAATGATGCTATTTGACAGTGGATCTTAAAGATGAGTTTTGCTATGTGATCTAATACTATTATAAGACATGAAAAGATTCCAGAGTTTATGATGGTAAAAGTCTACAAACTGATCATGTATTTTGTGAATAGCTAGTTCAATGAACAAATATCAAACTCCAAATATTACTAAAAGCAATAGTTTAAGCAGAATTTAATGCATTTTATAAATTTATCATGAATTCTGAGTATCTATTTCATTTTTCAGTACTAAAATTCCTAGTAAACAGATTCCAAGGTTCATTAATGGAATGCACACCACCCACCTCAGGAGATACTCAGGCATCTTTTTTCTATTATCTTATTCACAGAAACATACCAATGAGAACATGTGACATAGAATGAGTTTGATTTCCAGCACCTGTATCCCAGTGGCTGACAACAACCTATAACTCAAGTTGCAGGTGTATCTGATGCCTCTAGACTCTGAGGACACCTGCACTCATGTGCACATAACCATAAACACACACACACACACACACACACACACACACACAATTAAATAATAATAAAAATATTATAAAAGATTTAATAACTCAACTAAGCAAAAAACAAATATTAGCTAGGACAATAATTTGATAGATGATCCACCACAAACAATTACAGTTGTAGTGTGTGGTAGAAAATGTGGTAAGTAAAAATGTGACTGTCATGAAACACCAGTCAATAAGAAGAGAAACAATGAACTTCTGGGAACCTCAGTGATCTCATGTGCAATATAGCAATGGGCAGGACACAGGGAAGGTGAAGTGCTTAATCTCAAATCCCACCTTCCCCTCTTTCCTGTTTAGCTCCCGAGTAATCTCTTTCTGAGTATTTCACTCATAATGTCCCGTCCATTTGTATTTGGAAACATAGGAGAAAGTGCTCTATTTTATTTTATTAAGAAAACAACACAGAGTCATTAGAATTTATTAACAAGCTGCAAGTCTAAACTGGGCAGGTTCTGAGACTGTTAACATGACTAGTCTATTAATACCCATATAAATACCCTATTACTTGCTGAGTCTTGCTGTGTCGCATGTGTCACCTCAGAGTGAGCATATCTTGGCCACCTGCTCATGGTTCATCCTCATGATCTCTCCTGTCTCATGGCCATCTCCTTCTTTCCCCTTCTCTATCCTTCTCATAGTTTCTACCTGAGACCACTCTATTTGATCTCAATTCCCACCTTCCTCTCTCCCATGCACAGTCACAGGTTCTAGCCTTTTATTACCTAATCAGAGATTATTGGGGGAGAATTATTTACATCACATTGGTCAATGTACATGGATAATGCCCATGTCCAGACTGATTTTGGAGCACAGAACTCAGCATCTGAATATACAGCACACAAAACAGATCATAACTACTCCCCTTTTGGTCCAATAAAAGGCTCTTTCTCTTACAATAATAAACTATATACAATAAGAACAACTATGAAAGCCATCATGTGGGAGTTACATTCACAATGTCCAGTCCTTTGTATTTGGAAACTTAGAAAAAAGTGCTTTATTTTTATCTTAGCGAGTTTAGAGTTTTATACCTATATAACTTTCTATCATAACTTGTACTACCAATCTAAAAACATCTTCTTATATCTAAAAACATTTTTAAAACTCCAAAATAATTTAATTTTTTATTGTGAGACACTCTCTAGTCTTCAACCCCATCAGAGACCTGAGATGGAATACATTTTACCCGAGTAAGCAGGAAGTACAGGCAAGAAGCTTCCAAAACTAGGAATGACAGACAACTGGCGGTCTGGACAGATTTCTCAGTTTTTCCTCTAACACTGAAGCATCTGTCTTCAGGCTTCTAGTCCAGAAAATCTGACAGACTTTTTTTGTGAAGCAGGAATTATAAAGTACGTGTCTACCTTGTCCTTGCAAAGCTTAGCTGTTGACTTCGGTGCTACTTTTTTGTCCAGTTTAGACAGCATTTTCTCTGCAATTGAGACAAGAACAGTTTCTTTCCTAATGGCTAGCTTACCACATATGAAGCAAATGCCATATGGAGGTTCTTTGATGCTCAACCATCTTCCTTGAAGTAGAATGGGAGTGCTGCAAGGAGCAGACTTATCTCATTGTCCAAAAAGGCCTTTTACAATAAGACATCTTTAAATGCCATATATTCTGTAGATTTCTAGGGTTTTTGAGGACTGTCTCAAATAGGCAAAGATTACTTGTCTTTAACTATTTACTATCTTCTCAACCTAGAAAATATATTTTTGTAATTAACTAAACTAGCATCTAACAACCAAAAACTTGACTCGGTACTAATTTATACCACTTAATTACCCTAAACAGTGTGTAATAGCATCTTTCAAAAGGACTAGAATTTATCATTGTATTTTTAAGAATTACATAGCTATGATACCTTTAAAAAGAGGCAAAACATATATACATAATATGCTGTGACAAAAGATAACCTTAATCTGTATCAACATACAAATTCCATAACAAATGTAAAACATTTGGTTTGTTAATGTTCTTTGGTCTAAAAGTAGATTAAATAATCTACCCTTTTATCCTATTATTTCTTTTGTTTTTGTTTTTTGAGACAGGGTTTCTCTGTATAGCCCTGGCTGTCCTGGAACTCACTCTGTAGACCAGGCTGGCCTCAAACTCAGAAATCCACCTGCCTCTGCCTCCCAAGTGCTGGGATCAAAGGCGTGCGCCGCCACCGCCCAGCTATCCTATTATTTCTATTAAAACAATAACGTTAAACTGTATCAAATTGATTCAGTACCCTACCTTTTTCTTATCATTCCTATTTCCCATTTTTCATCATTTCTTCTCCACTTTCCCTCTATGTCCCTTCTCTCCCTACACAAGAACAAAAGGATAGAGGAAAGAAAATGAGAAAAGTAATCCCCGAGTTTAACCTCCAATACCTTGTTTCCTCCCTAATTAAGAACATTTAATAATTTTCAACCCACCCCCTTATAATAAAAACACACATTGAATGAGCAAAAAAAAAAAAAATCACTCAACCTTTTGGGAATGGGGCATCATTTTCTTAACAGCTTCCTGCTAACTTTGGGGCATAGTTTCCTTTTGAGAGCCCAAGAAAATTGGGATATTGGCCAGTCTTAAAGAAAGCTAGCTGTAACAGTTGCTGTCCAGTCTCTGTGTGCTGTGAAAGCACAAGGCTTAAATGAAGTCCTGACTGGGACAGTCTGGAAGGCTGGACCAGTGGGGGTCAGCGGCTTTCTTTGAAGCTGTCCTTGAAGCAAGTTTTAATGAAAAAGCTAAAAACAGCTAAAAATCATTTGTCATGCTGCCCCTCAGTTAGATGTCATTGTTTGAAATTAAAGGTGTGAACTAAGGGCTTGTCTGTCTTCCAGCCAGAAGGTACTGCGATCCAGAGTTTGTCTGCATTCTAGTTGGATCACATAGACCTAGAATGATTTTAAATGGGATCCTTTGCCAGAGAAGCCATGTTACTGGATTAAAATTCCTCTGCATCTTTCCCCTTTCTGTTTAGCCCACAAATCTATTTTATAACTATTACAACGGAAACAATCATCAGTCCCATCAGTTTAATAGTCTGAATGTCTTCATGAAGACTTGTTGATGCTATGATTCTTTTTTTTTTTTAGGAAAAGCTCTGCAGTTGGGTCCTTTATTTCTCTTTTGCACACTAGGCCATGAACTCGTATGGAATGGGCTCCAGCAGCTCGGGCTCTTTCCCATTTGTCCTCACAAAGTGTGCTTCTCTGGGTGGTGCAGGCTGGTGCTTCAGCTGAACCCAGGTGCCCTTCTCCTTGGCCTCCTTCTTCTTCTGGTCGTTCTCCTTCACCCGCTTCAGGAAGCTGTCTCTGCTCTTCAAGGGCTTGATGTGCTCGGTCCGTACGTTGATGCTCTTGGCCAGAATCTTGTCCTTAGCTTGCTTGTTTACAGTGATGCCCACGGCATGCTGGGTGACATTGTAGACTCTTCCGGTTTTGCCGTGGTAACACTTGTGGGGCATTCCTTTTTGAACAGTACCCATTCCCTTGATGTCTACAATGTCACCCTTCTTGTAGATTCGCATGTATGTGGCCAAAGGTACAACTCCATGTTTCCTAAAAGGCCTAGAGAACATATACCAGGTGCCTCTCCTCTTTCCCTTTGTGTTCGTCATTTTGGCGAGTTAACTGGAAGATGGCTGCCGCGGCCGAGATGCTATGATTCTTAATCTTAACATTCCCAATGTCCTTATGAAGATCCCTTGATCTGATGACCTTGCATAACCGCACTCTTGATCACCTGACCTTCAGCAAATACCCATTTCAGCATCAAAATGTTCAGTCTGCCAGTCTGATGAATGATCTGTCCTTCTTCAGTTTGTTGAGCTGTCTCCATGACCAGGTTGGGGGACAACATTTTTTCATCATATTTGTTCTTATCTTTCTGCATCCTTCCTTGAGTCATGCCTTTCAGATCTTTATCAATTTTGATGGAACCCATAGTCTTTTATAGGCAACAGGACACATTCCATGAGTTACATTATGATGTTAAAACATCTTTAAAGTATATAGTTTGATCTAATTGATCAGTTTTTCTACGATCCTGTGTCTTTCAGCTAATCTTATTCCTCCTTTCTCTTTATCAAGGTACAATTAAATCCTTATGAATCTACACATAAACTAAACATTTAGGCACTTGCATCCATACCTGGCTCTATGCCTTTGAGCTAAGCTTCTCACCCATTTAAACACAGACACAAACACAGTCAAGCCATCTTACATAAAACATAAAACATACATTGTCTCCAATACTTAGTTTAGTTTTCTCTAGTTGCTCTGTGGACTGCTGACAGGAAATACCTGGGTTATGATGTTTGCTGTTAAGGTACAAACTAACCACCTTAGGGAGTTTCCCCTTGGTAAGGGGCTACTTCAAAGATCTTTTGCTGATCTGCATTCATTAGTCCAATGCCTACCTTTACCACATTTTCTACAAACCACAGAAGGCTGAGGTCTTCTGGAGGAGTCGCTAGGAATGCCTTGTCTACAATCTCTCCTCAAATGACCTTGCCTCCCAGAATAAAAACAAGGGACATTTTGATATCTAGGATTATTGGCCATTGCTTGTCTAATTGCATAGTTATTACAGTCAATATCAGCAGGAGTTCTAATCCATTCATCCATGAGTGCTAATTGAGCTTTTAAATTAAAAGGTCTAAGAACTTTTTTATACTCTGCATTTTCATTTTTGAAGCTAAAGTTTCAACTAATAACTGTCTTGCATCTGGATCTGATATCGCCCTGACTATAGCAAATGCTAATCTATGTAATAAATCAGTAAAAGTCTCTCTGGGGCTCTGTATAATTTTTGTGAATGACATAGATTTTTTTTCCTCTTGTTCCTTCACTTCATCTCAGACTCTTAAAGCTGCTAAAGTATATTATATAATAAAGACATCAAATTGCATCTGTTGCCTTAAATCAGCCAATTGACCCTCACCTAATAATTGATCTTTCATGATAGTAACACCTTTAGATTTACTATGATTTTCCATAATTACAGTTCCTTCTCACCACCATGTCGGCTACTATAATTGAGAACCAGGTTTCAGTACAGCTGTTGCTAAATCTTTCCAATCTTGGGGGATAATCTTGTTTTGAGTGGCCAGGTATTTAACACCTGTCTCATTATTTTTAACACTTTCTGGCACTGGATCACACACTGCAGTGCTTCTGGGGCAAATGAAAATCTGAGGACTGACCATGAGCACCAGCTGCACTTCCTAACCTAAGACGGTTCAGTCCCTTCATTCTGTCTCTGAGCCCAGTATTATTGTAGTTGTTGCTTGGCCCTGAGGACTCTGTAGGGATGGTGTGGTTGATCAGCTGTGGTATGCTGAGAAAGCTAGGATGAAGCAGAGCCACTGTAAGGAGACCTCTTGGGTCTGACTTTGTGAGTGGAAAAGAAGTCAAGAGACCTCTTTTCTGGGACAAAATTTTGAATGATTTGCAGAAATTTGGAGAATTGGTAAGAACTCTAAGATGAAAATCTTCCTCTTAGTTCATACAATGGCCTACTGTCAGCTAATAGTTCAAAACACAAATCTTTTTTTTTTTACTTATTTTCTTTCAAGAATTTATCTCTACCTCAAGTTTCTTCATAATTACTATCCTCACATTGCCTGACATTGCCTAGTCATTTAATTTTCTCTCAATTGTGAACTTTCCCTTCAAACAACATTCATGTGGAAAGCTTATTAATATTTCATGAGCTATCTATGTCAGCCATCAAAAATGCTGCTTCCATTTTCTTACCCTGTTTTGGGAACCTGCTGATGCTGCACCCCAGGGGCAGCATCCCAGGTGGCCACACTGCTGGCAAGCCTTCTTTTAGTCTCTGTAAACCCATTTCTTTTCATTCTGATGATGATAGAATTAAAGAGCCATGGAAATATAAGTGGAAAACCGCAACTTGATTAGTAACTGAGCACATTCCATTTCTCTGTGGAATAGGGATCTCTTTGTCCTGAGTGTGATTCCAAACACTTCCCTCCTACTTCTGGATGCTAATCGTGTAACATGATGTAAGTCTTCCTTGTTTAAGATGTTCTTGTCTTAGTCAAGAAAGTGTGCTGAGATTTGGCTCTTTCCCTGTATTTAGAACATTAGCTTTGGCCTGTGTGCTAGTAACAGGGTGCATTACACTGATAGATGTGTTGGTGCCATAGTAACACCACATATTTGACATCAATATGGCCTGGTTGTGGTGTCATGCTCTTTCTTCCTCTGTGTTTGCTTGGCAGCATTAGGTTGTACACATATGTTGCTGTAGTTACAGGGTACACTGGACTGAACTCTCATGATACCAGTACTCAGTTTTGATACTAAGATAGAGTGAACTTGGGTGCATTATTCTATTTTGAAACATTTTATGAGCTACTGATAATAAAAGTAAAAGTTTGATATCATTCGTCACTGAGACCATCTGAGACATGGATTCTTTTAACTAATAATTTTGTTTCTGTTCTCATGATAAACTGCTTAATTTTTGTTTCTGGAGCTTTTCTGCATTATCTGAGTTATGGAATTTGGCATAGGATGCTTAAATATTCAAATCTCCAAAAATATTACAATAGATCGATATAGTGGTGCCACCATAAATATTTGTGAGTTAAAATAAATGTACACCAAGGTAATTTCATTAGATGTAAAATTGTTTAGTTATTTACCACTCCTAGTGAATTCAATATTTTATCAAAATGTTTAGTTATTTACCACTCCCAGTGACTTTAATATTTTATCAGCATGTATTAACATTTTTATCTCTAAAGGCATTCTCATCTGTCTCTATCTTTTAACTTGTATCATTAAATAGCTGCTCTATGTTCTGTCAGGTTCCTGTCAGCCTCTGAGTGGTTCTGCTGCCACCTCCTCTGATCTGCTCTGCTCTTATATGCTGCATGTCTTTCTGACAGAGACTATTTAAACAGGTAGACAATAGTTTTCCTTATGGCTTCAATTTGCCTTTCCTTGTTGGTAATAGTATGAAAATAATGTGCATATTTGTCACCCTTATTCTGTTGTGAGGTAATCTCACAGTATTTGCTCTATTTCCCATTACTTTGTTATGCTTGTTGTACTGTGAGAGTTCACAGTACATTTTGTACAGAAGCTCTGTTTCAAAAATGGTACATGAGAACACTTTCCCAGCCTGTCCAGTTCTTCATTTTATTCTTTGAATGGATTTTGTATTAATCTTTTTAATGAATTCATGTAATTTGTAGAGCAAATACTTACCATTTTGGTGGAGTATAATCTGTAGAACTTAGTTTGGGTACCTAGTCTTAGAAATGTTCACCTGTGAAGTTTTGATGGCCCAGTGTAGGGGAATGCCAGGGCTGGGAAGATGGAGTAGTGGGGGCACCCTCATAGAAGCAGGCGAGAGGGGATGGAATAGGGGTTTCCAGGGAGCAACCTAGAAAGGGGATAACATTTTAAATGTAAATAAAAAAATATCCAATAAATAAATAAATAAATAAATAAATAGAAATGTCCACCTAACACTGGCTGCTGAATACTCACATGTTTTATTCTGAAACATTTATAAACACACACACACACATATATATGTAAATATATATAATGTATAAATACATGTGTTACATGTATTTAATTACATTATAATAATTTTTAATTGTAATAAATTATAAAAAAATTATAATAAATATACTCAGAGAGATTACATGTAATTCCATGATCTAATTAAGTTGACTTATTTAAGAATTTCAAAACTCATATAAAAGGTCTACTTTGAAGCCCTGGATGTTCAGTTGCCCAGTGCAAACACATCCACGTATATTGATATTTAGCACAGAGTAGAACACACTGGCTCTTTATTACAAGGTCAAAATTAAAACCCTGTGGAGAAGCACCAATTGTCCATGCTAGCACAGAGAGAGTGAGCATTGGCACTGAATGTGACCAGCTCAGCTGTCAAAGTCAACAATGGAGATGCTCCCCTGAGAGTGCCAACTACAGCCAGTGGTTGACAACATCATTTACCTCTGGTGCAGTGTTTACTTGGTGGAACTTGTGTGTGAATGACATTTCAAGAGAAACATGTGTGCTTTGTTTGAATAATAATTTTAGTTTCCCCCTACTTTCAGCTTTTCTAAACCAATGACTTCAAATATGTGAGATCTATATGTATCTACTAACTTAATTAACAAGTATGCCATGTCTAATATGTGACCAGAATGGAATAAAATGCAAAGTAACATCTTTGGAAAGAAACACCCTTTTCTCTACTTTAAAACTCTATTTTTATTTTTTAAATAAGTCAGGTAGAAATGTGATATAATGTCAACTCATTCTGATATTTTTTTATTGACTGAGTATACTGTTTTATTGGTTATACTATTTAAAGAATTGTAAGTTTAACATTATTTAATGTAGTTAATGCGAAGCCACAGGTCTCATCTTAAAGGGAATAAAAGGTAGTTTATTCTGAAGCCATTCTGAATGATCACGGCCTGGGAACATGGATTTAGGATTTGGGGTAATTCGGTGTTCCAATGTGGAAGCAGTTTTACGGTTTTACAGAACAAAGAAAGGCATGAATCAAGGCAAGTTTAAAACAGATTGTTGGGGTCATTGGAGAGGCAGTTACAGCAAAATGTAGAAAACTATTTTTATAAGCTCTAGGTGCTATTTGATGGCACTCTTACGATTTGGGTTAGTGGAAACTAGTGGTCAGCTAAGTTAATAATTCAAAAAAATGTACCTATCAGTCACAAGATATTAGCTCAGATACAGGGTATGGATGAAGAATCGCTATTCTAAATGCTTAAAACCAGTTCAAGATAAAGTGATTAGTCCCTAGACCTACAACATCCCAACTGCTCTATGTACTGAACTTCCAACAAGTCAATCAGTTTCTGCAGACACAGTTCCTTCTCATTAGTTATCCTTCACAACATCAAACAGTGCGGATTCGTGATTTGGTCTCCCGGCCTTATAGACACTAATTAACTGAGTATTCTCCGATGCACTTCAGAATAATCCTTGTCTAGTTAAAAATTCTCTTGCTATTTTAATTAAACTGCTATTTTGATGACTAAATTCCAGGTTCAGTAGTATCATTGCAACATTGACTTTTTTATCCAAGTATACAAGTTGTATGTTATTTTAATCACCAATCATGTTCAGCACTAAGCTATTTCAGCAACTCTAGCAAGCCTACTTTTTCTTACAAAAAATTGCCAGTGACTTTTTAAATCTGACAGAAAAAAGTCATATTCATTAAAATTTATCCACAACATCAACTCCATCAATTCTGCCTGCCTGTCTGTCTGTGTTTCTATCTATCTATCTATCTATCTATCTATCTATCTATCTATCTATCTATCTATCAAATGGAGTTTTCTAAACTAGGAAATGAGAAAATTGAGTTTGGCTTTTCAGCCCTCACTACTATTTAATATGCAGTGTTTTAGGCAGTGGTTCGAAATCATTTCCTCATATCACTGACATGGTTAATGGGTTAATGACTTTGTAGCGGGATGACAATTCTGGATAAAGGGAATAGCCTGGGACAGCCCTCAGTATGGTTGAGGCCTCTCAACAAGTCAGGAACTCTTAGACCACATAGAAAAAAACTCAACCTTTGTGCCTATATGCCTATAGTGCACGCCTATTGGTTATACATGTATGGACACACAATGTCATTCTAGAGACTGAATATTAATCAAATGTTCTTTGGAGAAATTTTGTTTTAAAGAAATACTAGGAAATATATATATATATATATATATATATATATATATATATATATTGCATCCAGAGAACAGAGAGTAAGAAGCAATTCACAAGCAAAATTATGAGGATATAATTCATCAGAGTTGAAATCCTGGAAGTATCATGTAAGACACCAACAGAACAATCTAACTCTTGTTGACCGCTGTGGGCAAAATTCTTATCTGTTTCTAACAGATTTCCACTCAGAAAAATGCTAAAAAATATTTACGACACATCATGAGTACACCAGATATTCTGGGATGTAAGGTGAGTGAAGCATATTAACAAGGAAAAGTCAACAAAGTCAGAAGACTTAAAAAATGGTAGTGAGAAAACCCAAGGTCTGTCCCCTCTTAGACAAGAAGAGACACCTCAACATCTCCTCCGTGCAAGTTCTAGGGATATCAAAGTTTTATAGTAAAATACGATGCATTGATGTAAGAGAGGAGCCTATAGCACACCAGAACCTGCCCCAGGCTTGCCTTTCCCTAAGTCTCTGAAAAACAAGCAAGAGGCTCACAGACTACCACACAGGTAATAGAGATTATAACTGAAATGAATCTGTAGGCAGTTACTGGCTGCTGGGATGGGGAGGGAGACACATTTTCTTCAGTGGTGTAGCTACTGGTTAAGTTACCCATGCTCTGTAATGAAATTCATTGGGTCAACAAACGCAAAAACAACAAAAGGAAATCACAAAAGTAGGAGGAGTGTGAATCGGGAGAGGGTCAGTGAAAGTGGGCAAAGGACCCAGAAGGTAGTACGGGTAAATATGGTCAGAACACCTTATATAGGTGTATAAAAATGTCATAAGAAAACTACTCATTATTATATATCATGAATACCTGCTAATAACATAAAACACTGACATTAACAGAACAGTAATCTAGACTTCAGTTAGTTCTGTGCTATTTCTCCTCTCATTATTCCTATAAATGTTTTACTGGAACGTTGCAAACCTTGATTCAAGAGCTGAGCTGAGTAAAATATTTTACTGTTACATTTAAATATAACCAAATAAATCAAATAAAGTTTAAGGATTAAAAGAAATATTTTTTTAATTTCTTTCTTTTTTTCTTCATTTTAAAGTAAATGCTGGTATTACCTACTCTTGAGAACCTAACTGTGATGGTTTCAATATGCTTGGCCCAGGGAGTGGTGCTATTAGAAGTTGTGGCCTTGTTTAAGGGAGTGTGTCACTGTGGGGGTGGGATATGAGACCTTCCTCCTAGCTGCCTGATGATAGTCTTCTCCTGTTTGCCTTCAGAACAAGATGTAGAACTCTAACCTCTTCCAGTGCCATTCCTGCCTGCACATTGCCGTGCTTCCTACCATGATGATAATGGATTCAACCTTTGAAAGTGTAAGCCAGCTCCTGTAAATGTCCTTATAAGAGTTGCCTTGGTCATGACGTCTCTTCTTATCAATAGAAACCCTAACTAAGACAGTAACATAATAAAATATAAACTGTGAGATTAAGTAAAGTAGGTTATTAAAGTTAAGTTGCCAGCAGGACTCCGCTTACCACTAGGACTACCTATCTGGAGTCAGCCTGCATCAGGCTATTCTGAGCCTCTGTAAATACTATAGGAATAAAAGGGCTTTAGGAGAGGCATTCAGACCACAGGACAGAGGTGAGATCAGGTAACAAGACACACTGAAGCTCCTCTCGACTCTGATGCTGGAGTGTCTAAGGAAGCTGTGGATGGCCAGCCTAGTGGTGAGGACAAGCTGGAATCCAGGTAGGCCTTGCCTCACTGCTCTTCCTGTGCCCTGATGGCACACTCTGCCATGCCTAACCAGAATAGAGGCAAGGAGAATATGCAGATAAGTGTCACTGCTGGTGCCTTGTCTTGTGACTATGTGGTGGGATGAGCGTCCACAGCTCAGTGCCAGGGAGTTATAAGAACACACAGAGTGGCCACAGTAAAGCCTGTGTTGAGAGCAA
Organism: Arvicanthis niloticus; assembly: GCF_011762505.2. NCBI lineage: Eukaryota > Metazoa > Chordata > Mammalia > Rodentia > Muridae > Arvicanthis > Arvicanthis niloticus. Next base: position 35,742,582 of record NC_047668.1, on the reverse strand, counting down.
GTGGTCCCTGGCATGCCCTCCTTGACTGCACCTCTCCCTCTGTGGAACCCTTGCTTTGGACTCTCATAACCCAGAAACTTTCTTCCACATTTTGCCACAACCTCTCCTCCACCACCTTTCTAGTTGTTCCCAGCCACCTTCCTAAAGGACTTGGAGTCTGCCTCCCTGAACCACTGCAGGAGGAGAGATTAAGGTGCTTGTCCTGCTGTGGAAGGCATCCTGGCCTCTATGCCCCAGTAACACTAATATTTCCTTTGTCAGGCTGATTAGGAAGTCCCTTTCTCCTACATGCTCAGCAGGTAACCTTCACCTGTCCTAAGGAGAAAGCTCAGAACTCAGCCTTAACCAGCTCTCCCTATGTGTCTTAGGTCTTCCCTCATGCCACCCTGGAGTTGTGCCAAACACCCAACAAAAGCTTGTGTTTTTACAAATGCTTGTAACTATTATGTTAAACATGAATTGTGAGCATCTGGTACATAAGGTATATTGTATACTTATGAAAACACTGTGTCATTAAAGATCAAACATCCAACAATTAAAACTAACATTAAGCACATGGAACCTTCCTGTCTGTGAACTGTGAGCATGAGGAAACTGAAATCCAAGGACTTTGTTGGTTGCCAGGGCCACACGCCCTATCAGGGATCCATGTAGCTTTGGTGGTGTAGCGGTGAGTATGGATGCCTTCCAAAAACCTAAGTCTTACATGCATGTGTGAACCCAGAGGCATCTCACTAATTACTTCATAGTATTTTTTTTTCCTCAGGAAGACTATGATCTCCCCATCACTACCACCTCCTGTAGAGGAACTTTTACATGTATACAGTTACCCTCCATCCCAGAAGCTCAGGAGAGACACTTTTCATTCTAGTTTTCTAGATGAGGGAATAGAAAAAGCATTTAGCCACAGAGATACAGTTACTAAAGTAGTATATCAGTCTGTGATCCATGAGGAGGTCTTATCCCAATACCCATTTTTCTTAGTATAATCCAAGGAACAAAACTTATAATAATATGCATAAATGTTTAAATTCAGTCATCAACTAAGCCTCACCAGAATATTTAAATAAGCCTAAGAGCCAGATTACATCCACACAAAAACTCTACTGTGTCAGTTCTCTATATGGACCTAGTGGTTCCTATGTCTAATTCTGATGGCTCAGGAGGCTCAAGCTCTGTTCAGGGTGCAGAATACGTTCAATGACAATCTTGTAGACTTATTGAGATCCTGTTTCAAAATTAAAAGTAAAAGAGGAACTAGAGATGTCACTTACCACATGTCTATCATGCACAAAACCCTGGGAATTCTATCCTCCCTCAGGAACATTGTAGTGAGAAAATGATGTCCATCCTGGAGAAATACCATTTAGTTTCAGAAAATGCTCTTCATTCTGAGGAAAACCCATCCACCCTGAGGAAACACTGTCCCCTGTAAAGAAACATGTTTACTCTAAGGAAACTCTGCACACCATCAGGACATGCTGTTCAAGGTAAGGAGACAGTTTATCATGAAACATTGTCCACTGTGAGGAAAGTTTGTCCACTTTGAGAAAACTGTCCACTGAGCAAAGTCTGTCCACTCTAAGAACTGTTTGTGCAGAGAAAATGCTGTTTGCTTTGAGTAAAGTGTTCTCTCTGAGGAAATTCTTTCCATTGTGAAGGAACATAGCTTACCTTGAGGAAACACTATCCACTTGAGGAAACTCCCTTGAGGAAACCTTGCTAGTCTTGAAGAAATGCATCCATGGATATTTTCTTTCCCAAACACAGGATCCCTTCTGCACACAGCCGTGCTTGCTAGGTGATGGGGAGCCCCCATGCCTGCTACCTGCCCCATCCTCACCCTAGACCGAGACCTGTTAAAGACAAAGACTATGCCCTCCAATTTAAGGATAGCTATTGCCCAGCTGTCATTAAATTATCTTTTATATCTAAACAGAAGAGGATTCATGTCTGAAATTGTTTTTTAGCCCCTCTATAAAGCAATGTGACTCTGTGGCGTCTGCATGGGAAGAGTTTAGAACTGATGAGTTCTAAATCCCTTCCCAGGGTGAGGATTTGGTTTAAAGAGGTGAAAGGAGCCAGTGGGAATCAATGCTCAGCTCTCACTCACCAGCTCCTAGGTATGCACATTCCTCTGCCAGGAAGCACAGATGAGCTGCACATATGCCTCTCCTGCTGTTTTACCCTAATCTTCATCACTGTGGCTCAGGCTCTGCCTCTGCCAGCTTCCATGCATTCCATTTTAAGCTGTCCATACATGATAGCCCTTTATTTAATGAGTCAATTTAAATAATAATCTGATCTTGGGGTCATATGAAGGCATAGAAGTTAACAGGAATTATTAAAGAACAGTGAATATTATTAAAAACTCACTATTCAAGGAAGAAAGGGGGAGAAAGGTGACTGTAACCTGGACAGGACTTTTTTTAGAACTGGAGAAGTCCTAACACTGGGTGGCTATGGCCCAGCAAGGAGTTGGGCACAAAGCCAGTTCTCTGCAGAAATCCCCAGAGAAATCTACACTTCACTTATTTGTATTATAGATTAAACATTAAAAAGCTAATGTCTGAGGAATCAGTCTAGATACATTGATAAGAAATAAACAGATATTTAAAGAGAAATTGTGTGTTTCTTAAAGGCACTTTTAAGTTTGAAAACCAGAACTAATTACAGTCTGATAGTTGCTTCATATAGATTAATGATACCATCAGATTTGATTCATCATGTATTGTAAGTTTAGAGATGACCCAGCCCAGACACAGGCTGTTCTAAAACCTAAGAAAATGGCAAATCCACTGGCCTATGTCCAGAGTACACACAATGAATTGTGGTTATCTGCCATTAGGAGCAACAGTCAGCTTCTTTAAGTCAAAAGTACGTGGGAATCTCAGAGTGAGAGAATAACTGAATATCAGCGTTCTAAATAGCTGCAAAAATTGAATTATACTGAATTGGAATGGACTTTTAATTTATGAGGGGGTTCCTATGGACACTGTCATGATGAAATTGTTCATCCCATCTCCTAGGTATAGTTACAACTGGGAGTGTTTAAATTATATTTCTGGGAATATAGGGGAATATATTATAAGGGACGAAGCTGGTAACACACTGCCCCATCCTCTGTGACTATTGTGATAAAGAGACAAGGACAGTAGAGTCTGTCGACTGCAGTTAACATGAACATACAGTTAGATTTGTATTGTAGCCCTTAGAGCATGATGATATCCAGGAACAGCAAGATAGAAAGCAGCCAGGCAAGCACTGCTTGGGTGACCGAGCTCTCAGTGCAGACCTGTAGGGTGCTGCAAGAGCAGGGCAGAAAGTCAGTTTCTTCCCGTGCAGTCCCAGCACCTGGAGAACATGGGCAAAGATAGTGGACTTGTTGCTTTGGTCTTAAACATTAGTCACGGAATCTCTGTAAACTGTATGGAGGATCTCTTAGTTAGGTATTCATTGCTGTGAAGGTTATGTCAAGTTAACATAAAAATTAGCCAGCACAGAGGTAAATCTACCCATCTAATGTTATAAACATGAAATTAATACATTGAAAAATCTATGGAAAGAATTTGGGTAAAAAAGTAACTAGTATAATTAGCCAGTTAGAGTCAACATCCAGTAAGGAGACACAGGAGATTCAATCCTCCCCCACCAGGACATTACTGTCTCACTAAGTCACAGCATGTACACAGACTCTGAAAGAGTCATCTGGAGCTAACTAAATAAATCCCAGAGGGCATACATGCTGTGTTGTAAAATTCACATCATCTAGTAATTTGGTGTTGGGAAGGAATTGCAATACTCACTTGAAAAAAATAAGAGCTTGTTTTGCTTTTAACAGACTTGTTGTTTTTTGTGCCTATTGCTTTTAAGGCAGAACAGGTAGTTAGATAAAGCTGGAGAGGGTAGTGTAGACACACTTGGAGCTTGTAGTATAGACAAGCCCAGAGTGGTAATAGAGGAAAAACCTGGTAGTATAGACACTTCTGGAGCAGACGGTGTAGACATGCCAGGAGAGGGTAGTATAAATACCAGGAGCAGGTGGTAACACCATGCCTGGAGCAGGTGGTATAGAGTTGTCTGGAGAAAGTGATATAAACAAACCACTCAAACAGGTGGTATGGGCATGTCTGAAGCAGGTAGTGAAGAAATGCAAGGAGTGGGTATTGGAAACACACTTGGAATGAGTGGTACAGAAATGCCTGGGCCAGGTGGGATAGACATTTGGAAGATTAATTAAGCAACCTAAAGTCACAGTTCATGGGGTGTGAGTGGGGGATTAACAATTACCTGGGCCATTCTAACTCACACAGGGAACTCTTTTCCAGCACACCTCTTGCCTGAAGAAAGAAAGAGGAAGATGTGAGTTGATGAGCTATCAGCATAGCACACGCTATTTCTAAAGGTGTAGTCTGCCAGCATCTTCCCCAAACAGATGGCTTAGTAAAAATAAAGAAGTGTCGTGGAAGGAAAATGTGTAACCCTTTCACCTGACAACTCTACTGAATCATTTGACACGTTGACATAAAGAGAGAAGCTCTTCCCCAAAGATAAATAACCCACCTTTTCAGGTGAGCTTTCCAAGGACAGCTACACATCTCCGCATATTGACTCCATTGTGTCTTACCCTTCCAGTATTGAGAAAGAAAGGAAGAACTTGCCTTTCCCTGGCTTGATAGTCTTCCTTTCAAACAAGAAAATTCTGACTAGTTTTCCTAATCTCAGGTAGTAAAGGTCACTATGGACTAATTAAAATAACTTGATATGAAAGCACTTTGACTCCTAACATAATTATGTATTACTAATATTCTTCTATTGAGGAACTAGGGCTAACGGGGCAGCAGTGGGTAATGTTTTTGGCATGTTCCTGGCCCTGGGTTCCATTCCAAGCACTAGAGAAAACAAAACCAAAAGCCAGAACCAAATCAAACCAAACAAAACCACATCCTCTTTATATTGACCATATTTGTTTATCCCTAAGAATGCCTGAGCTCTAAAATTCAATTTAGAATTTGATATCCAAATTTGAATTTGAGAATCTAGTTTAGCTCTTAAAATGCTCTAGTGATGTCAAAGCTTGCAAGCAATATATGGTTATTGAATCTTTCATAAAACGTCTTAAACATTTTTTTTAAATTTCTACCCAGTAAAAATAAAGCACTTGTAGCCCTCTCCCCACAAAGGAAAATCTCTTAATGTGAAGGGATATTTGTGTTTGGTGGTCCAGAACTCAAGTAGGAAGGCAAGAGAGGCTGAATTACTCAAGTCACAGTCACACTGCAAGTGTTGATGATCAAGTGCACCATACTATGCAAATCTTCAAAGGCACTTGTAAACTTCTGAAGTATCTTCTTGTGCAGATTCTCTACACTCTTAAACTTGTACACACAAGCTTGCCTTATATGAACTTTGCCTACTTAAAATTTCCCTAGAAGACATAGGTTCACTTTCAATATATGGTTATTGAATCTTTCATAAAACGTCTTAAACATTTTTTTTAAATTTCTACCCAGTAAAAATAAAGCACTTGTAGCCCTCTCCCCACAAAGGAAAATCTCTTAATGTGAAGGGATATTTGTGTTTGGTGGTCCAGAACTCAAGTAGGAAGGCAAGAGAGGCTGAATTACTCAAGTCACAGTCACACTGCAAGATGATACAGGAAAAGACAAAGATGCTTTTTTTGCTCAGAGAGTGCACCAGTGGAAGTTACGTTCAGACACCTAGGGCAGGTGATACATGCACAAAGATGAGGAAGCAGGAACCTTTATTATAATGTAGGTACACCTAGGTAGTTTGCTATAGGAAGCCTGCCCAGTTAATTTCTACTACTACACAGAACAGGGAACACTGGCCCTCAAGATAGAGTAAAATGAGAGAGATGCCCTGATATTTTATTGGTGAAGACAGCAATTTATTTCCAAATCTAGACAAATAATTTCCATATGGATAGCAAGGTAGCATGGTGGAAAAAGTCATTCAAATGCAAAAAGGCAATATCACAAGAATTACAGACAATAAAAATTCTCAGTATTTCAAGTTAATAGGGAGTGAAGGACTTTTGAAACATTACAGACAAAAGCTTTGTACAGAAAACCAACAGTGACATCAGGATAGACAGTTGCACAGAATGGTAGCTGGGTGACACATAGCTCAGACTCTAAAACAAGTCCCAGTCAATATTAGAAAGCTTAAATCTTAGGACATATTTTTTCTGAATGGGCAAGTCAATAAAAGAAATCAAGCTCAAGAATTCATAAATAGAGCATCCTGCATCCCCCTGGAGACCTTCTGGACCCCAAGAATACCCAGCTTGGAATTGGAAACCTGCTTTACCAATCTCCTCCCAGTCTGGTCTGCCTGGAGCATAGCCAGAAGAGAGGCCTGTAGGGGCCCCAAGAACTACCAGCTTGGAAAATCTCCCCACCAATCCCTAACAGTGAGGTCTGCCTGTGGCATAGCCAGGAGAGTCAGTTTCTCTGACCTCATTGTCTGGGCTACAACTCCTAAGAAGTCCTGTTGTCATCAGAATTACCCAGCCAACACCAGAGAAAATGATATACTTAAAGAACAGCTTAAGAACACAGTCAACAAGAGAAAGAGCAATATAGCACCAACAGAGCCTAGCTTGCTATAGCAAGCCCAGGATATCCCAAGGAAAACTGCATCACAAGAAGAGGATCTTAAATCTAGTCTTATAAAGATGATTGAGGCATGTAAAGAGGAAATGAATAAATTCTTTAAAGAAATATGGGAAAATAAATTCAAACAGGTAGAGGCATGAGAAGAGAAAGCAAATAAATATAAAGTAATACAGGAAAATACAATGACACTTGTGAAGAATATGAATAAAACTGTCCAAGACATGAAAACTGAAATAGAAGCAATAAAAGAAAACACAAACTGAGGCAATCCTGGAAGTCAAAAGCCTAGGAAAGAGAACAGAAAGTACAGATGCAGGCATCACCAACAGAATTGTGGAAAGAATCACAGTCATAGAAGATAAGATAGAAGAAACTGATATACTGGTCAAGAAAATACAAAATCTAAAATGCTCAAGACACAAAACATCCAGGAAATTTAGGATATTATGAAATGACCAAATCTAAAAATAACAAGAATAGAAGAAGGAGAAGATTCCCAGATCAAAGGCCCATAAAACAACTTCAAGAAAATCCTGGCAAAAAATTCTCTATTCTAAAGAAAGAGAAGGTTATAAATATACAAAAGTTTACAGAACACCAAACAAAGTGGGCAAGAAAAGAAAATCCTCCTTCCACATAATAATCAAAACACTAAATGTATGGAATAAAGAGAGCATATTAAAAGCTAGACGGGAAAAAAAGGTAAGAAACATATAAAAGCAGACCTATTAGAATTACACCTAATTCCTCAACTGAGACTCTTAAGGCTATAAGAGCCTGGGAAAACGTCTTGCAGATCTTCAGAGATGGAATCCCAGACTACTATACCCAGAAAACTTTCAATCACCATAGATGAAGAAACCAAGATTTTCCATGACAAAACAAAATTTAAACAAACTTTTTTGACTAACCCAGCCATACAGTAGATACTAGAAGGAAAACTCCAACTTGATGAGTTTAAATGCACTCAAGAAAAGACAAGAAATAAATAATTTCACACCATTAAAACCGATAAAATAGAAACACACACACACACACACACACACACACATACACACACGACCACTACCATCAAAATAACAGGAATTAGCAATCATTGGCTATTAATACCTCTCGACATCAATGAACTCAATTCTCCAATTTAAGGGGAAAAACAGGCTAAAAGAATGGATGCATAAACAAAATCTATCATTCTGCTGTATACAGAAAACACATCTCAGGAACAAAGATAGATATTAAGTCAGAGTAAAGGGCTGGGAAAAGATTTCCAAACAAATGGACCCAAGAAACAAGCTGGAGAAGCCATTCCAATATCAGATGAAATAGACTTTAAACCAAAATGAATCAAAAGAGATGAGGAAGGACACTCATCTAGGAAAAATCCACCAAGATGATGCCTCAATTCTGAACATCCATGCCACAAATTCAAGGGTATACACATTCATAAAAGAAACATTACTAAAGTATTAATCACACATTGAACCCCACACATTAAGAGTAGGAGATTTCAACATCCAACTCTTGCCAATGGACATGTCATTGAGATAGAAACTAGATATCACAATAATGAAACTAACAGATGTTATGATTCAAACGGACCTAACAGATATCTATAGAACATTTCATCCAACCACAAAAGAAGAAACCTTCTTCTCAGAACCTCACAGAACTTTCTCCAAAATTGACCATATAATCAGTCACAAAAGCAAGGCTCAACAGATACAAGAAGACTGAAATAACCCCTTGAAATAATCCATGATATCAAACCATCATGGATTAAATCAGGACTTCAACAACAACAGATAAAAAGAGAAAGCCTACATACTCATGGAAATCTAATAACAGTCTACTCAATGATTACTGGTTCAGAAAGAAAATAAAGAAATGAAAGATTTTCTAGAATTTAATGAATATGAGGGCACAATAAACCCAAACTTATGGGACATAACGAAAGCAGTATAAAAAGGAAAGATCATGACACTAAGTGCCTTCGTAAAGAAATTGAAGAATTCTCGGGGGGGGGGTGGTAGTGATGGTGATGGTGGCTGGAAAGATGGCTCCGTGGTTAAGAGCACTGACTGCTATTCCAGAGGTCCTGAGTTCGATTTAAAGCAACCACATGGTGGCTCACAACCATTTGTAATGGAATAAGATGCCCTCTTCTGGTATGTCTGAGGACAGCTACAATATACTCATAATAAATAAAAATAAAAAATAAAAAGTTGGACTTAAAAAAAAAAAGAAACTGTAGAATTTCCATAATACTAACTAATTAAAAGTACACTTGAAAGCTCTAGACAAAGAAGAAGAAAAGGAGGAGGAGGAAGAGGAAGCAAACACAACCAAGAACAGATGTCAGGAAATAACCAAACTTAGGGCTGAAATAAATCAATTAGAAACAAAAAAATATACAAAAAATATCAATAAAACCAAGAGCTGGTTCCTTGAGAAAACCAACACAATGGACAAACCCTTAGCCAAACCAACTAAAATTCAGAGAGATAGTACTCAAATTAACAAAATCAGAAATGAAAAGGGAAACATAACAACAGACTCTGAGGGAACTCAAAGAATCATTAGGTCTTATTTCAAAAGCCTGTACTCCACAAAATTGGATCTAAATGAAATGAATGATTTCCTAGACAGATTAAAAACTCCCAAAGTTAAATCAACATCAGATGAAATATCTAAATAGTCCTATAAACCCTAAGGAAGTTGAAGTAGTCACTAAAAGTGCCCCAACAAAAAATAAGCCCAGGGCCAGATGGCTTTAATGAAGAATTCTACCAGACTTTCAAAGAATATCTAATACTAATATTCCTCAAACTATTCCACAAAATAGAAACATAAAGGAACACTATGAAATTTATTCTATGAGGCCACTGTCACCCTGATACCTAAACCACATAAAGACTCAACAAAGAAAGTTTCAGACCAATTTCCATCATGAAAATTGATGCAAAAATACTCAATAAAATACTTCCAAACCAATTCTAAAAATGTATCAAATGTCATCCACCATGATCAAATAGACTTCATCCTAAGGATGAAGGATGGTTCACTATATGAAAATCCATCAACCTAATCTACCATATAAACAAACTGAAAGAAAAAAACACACACACATGATCATCTCATTAGATGCCGAAAAAGCCTTTGACATACTCCAACACCACTTCAGGCTAAAAATCTTGAAGAGATCAGAAATACAAGATGTATATGTAAATACAATAAAGACAATATAGAGCAAGCCAATAGCTAACATCAAATTAATTGAGAGAAACTTAAAGCAGTTCCACTAAAATCAGGGACAAAACAATACAGGCTGTCTATTCTTTCTGTATCTCTTCAATATAGTACTTGAAGTTCTAGCTAGAGCAATAAGATAACTTAAAGAGATCAGGGATATAGAAATTGAAAAGAATGAAGTCAATGTATCACTATTCACAGATAATATGATAGTATACATAAGTGACCCCAAAAATTTTACTGAAGAACTCTTAAGGCTTATAAACACCTTCAGCAGAGTTGGTGGATATAAAATTAAGTCAAAGAAATCAGTAGCCCTCCATTATACAAATGATAAACGGATTGAGAAAGAAGTTAGGGAGACAGTACCCTTTACAATAGCCAGATACAATACAAAATATCTTGGTGTAACTCTACCCAAGCAAGTAGAAGACCTGTGTGATAAGAACTTCAAGTCTCTGAATAAGAAATCAAGGAAGATCTCAGAAGATGGAAAGATCTCCCATGCTCATGGATTAGTAGGATTAATATAGTGAAAATGTCCATCTTACCAAATCAACCTACATATTCAATGAAATCACCATCAAAATTCCAACATAATTCTTTACAGAATTTGAAAGAGCAATTCTCAACTTTATATGGAAAAACAAAAAACCAAGGATAGTTAAGACAATCCTCAACAAAAACAGTCTCTGCAGGTGTCACCACCTCTGACTTCAAACTGTACTACAAAGCAATAGTAATAAAAACTGCACAGTATTGGTATAGAAACACTCCAGTTAATCAATGAAATAGAATTGAAGACCCAGAAATAAACACACACACCAATGGACATTTGACTCTTTTTTAACAAAGAACCCAAAACCATACAATGGAAAAAAGAAAGCAACTTCAACAAATAGTGCTGGTATAACAGGATGTCTGCATGTAGAAGAATGCAAATAGATCCTTATTAATCACCCTGTACAAAACTCAAGTCTAAATGGATCAAAGACCCCAACATCAAACTAGATACACTAAATTTAATAGAACATAAAGTGGGGAAGAGCCTTGAGTTTGTCAGTACAGCAGACAACTTCCTGAACAGAGCACCAAGATCCACAATTAATAAATGGGACCTCATGAAACTGAAAAGCTTCTATAAGTCAAAGGACATTATCAACAAGACAAAACAATAACCTACAGATTGGGAAAAAGTCTTCACCAACCCTACATCTGACAGAGGGCTAATATCCAAAACATATAAAGAACCAACAAACCAAATAACCCAATTTTAAAATGGAGTACAGAGCTACAAGGAGAATTTTCAGCAGAGGAATCTTGGATGGCCAAGAAGCACTTAAAGAAATGTTCAGTGTTTTTGGTCATTAGGGAAATGCAAATCAAAATGACTATGAGATTCCACCTTACATAGACCAGAATGGTTAAGATAAAACACTCAAGGTGCAGCACATGGGAGCGAGGGTGTAGAGCAAGAACACTCCTCAATTGCTGGTGGGAATGCAAACTTATACAGCCACTCTGGAAATCAATTTGGTGATTTCACAGAAAATTGGGAATAGCTTTACCTCATGAACTAGCTATATCACTCCTGGGCATATACCCAAAAGATGTTCCACCGTCCCACAAGGACATTTGCTTAACTATGTTCATAGCAGCTTTATTTGTAATAGTCAGAAACTGGAAACAACCTAGCTGTCCCTCAACTGATGAATGGATAAAGAAAATGTGTTCATCTACACAATGGAATACTACTTGGCTGCTGAAAACAAGGACATCATGAAATTTGCAGGCAAATAGATGGAACTAAAGAATATTATCCTGAGTGAGGTAATCCAGAACCCAAAGAACAAAAGGACCTATAAGTGGATATTAGCCATAAATTACAGGTTAGCCACGCTGTAATCAATAAACCCAAAAAGCCAAATAGCAAGGAGAGCCCATGGGAGGATGGTTGAAACTTCTCAGAAGGGGAAATAAAATAGATATCAGAGGTCAATGGAGGGAGAGAACTGAGTGGGATAGGGAATGGGGAGTAGATCATGGTTGGGGGTGAGTAGGGATCATGTAGGGACAGGAGGAGACAGGAAAAGAAAAATGGCAGGGGTGGGCAATGGCTAAGATACCTGGGGTGGAGGGAGATCTCTGGGAGTGTATGAGGGTGACTCTAGCTGAGACTCCTAGCAGCCTGGGATATGGATCCTGAATTTGTCTCTTCCTATTGACAGGAAGGACCCCCAGGGGAGGGATTAGGACAGCAAATTACCCACAAAACCTTTGATCCAAAATGTGTCCTGCCTACAAGATGTACATGGGCAAAGACAGAGCAGAGAGGAAATGGTCAATTAATGACTGGCCCAACTTGAGACCCATCCCATGGGCAAGAACCAATCCCTGACACTATTAATGATACTCTGCTATGCTTGCAGACAGGAGACTAGAAAAATTGTCCTCTGAGAGACTCCACCTAGCAGCCAATGGAAAGAGATGCAGACACTCACAACCAAACATTAGATGGAGCTTGGGGAGTCTTATGGAAGAGTTAGGGGGAAAATTGAGGAACCCAAAGAGTACAAGGACTGCACAGGAAGAACAACAGAAACAGCTAACCCTTAGGAGATCCCAGAGACTGAGGCACCAACCAATGAGTGAGCACAGACTGGACCCAGGCCCCCTGCACATATGTAGCAAATACACAGCTTAGTCTTTACTCAGGTCCCCCCAACAAGTGGAACAGGGGCTGTTCCTGAATCTGTTGCCTGCCTACAGGAGTCTAACATAACTGTCCTCTGAGAAGCTCCACCCAGCAGCCAATGCAAAGAGATGCAGAAAGCCACAGCGAAACGTGAGATGGAGCTTGGGGAGGCTTATGGAGATTTTGGGGGTGGGTGGGTGGGGAGGATTGAGGTACCCAAAGAGGACAGGGAGTCCACAGAAAGATCAACAGAATCAACTAACCTGGACCCTTAGGGGATCCCAGACACTGTACCAACCACCAACCAAAGAGAGAACACAGGCTGGACCTAGGCTCCCTACGCATATGTAAGATGTGCAGCTTGGTCTTCTTGTGGGTCCCCCAACAACTGGAGCAGGGGCTGTTCCTAAATCTGTTGCTTGCCTGCTTGCCTGCAGATCCCATTCCCCTAACTGGGCTGCCTTGTTTGACTTTAGTGGGAAAGGACGAGGACGTTCCAGAGATGGAGTAGGGGTTAGGGTTGGGAGAGGATGGGTGAGGGGATGGGAGTGGTAGGATGGGGTGGGTAGTGGACGGAGGGAGGAGCGGGAGAGGGGCTTCATGAGGGGGTAGTGGGAGGAGAGGGACGCTGATATTGGGGTGTAAAGTGAATAAATAAATAATTTTTAAAAACAAATGCATAAATAAACAGAAATTAGGCAAGGTACTCCTAAGCATCCAATGTGTAAAAGGAAAAAAAAAATACCCAGAAGTAAAATAAAAAAATAAGTTGAGACAAAGGGAGATGAGACTTACTGAAACTCATCGTTCATAGGAAAGAAGTATTCTAAAGAAGTTGTATCTGAAAAATTCTAAACAAAGAAGAGGAAAACAGAAAGGAAGCAGAGAGGACAAGGAGAGAACAGCGTGGAGGAAAGAGGAAAGGGAGAGAATGAGACCGCCTCAACTACCAGTTAGGAAATAGGCTTTTGATTATGTGTTTTGGCCAGCGTTTTCAAAATTTTATAGTTTTAATAGGTAGAAATCAGGCATCTTAGGGGCCTTGTAAAATTACACATTCCCATTCTTCAAACTACTTCAGCTACACTGGATATGCAGCTATTATAAAACCATCAATTCACCCTTACAAAGACGCTGGCCACAGAGCGACTGGAGGCTGCCACAAGGTCAGTGGGGCTTCCTCCTGCCTCACTCTGAGATTGAAAATGGAAGGAGAGAAGCCACTTCAACCTAGCTGTGTCCTGCTGAAAGTCTGATTTAGATAGTCAGGGGGTGGGGGGAAAGTACATTTCAAGTTCAATGCTATTTAGTTTTCCAGCAGACAAACTCCGTCAAACATATTTGAAGGTTCAGCACCCACATTGAATTTCAGATGCCTCTGAAAAATAATGTGTGTGAAAAAGTAAATCTGTTTGACGGTGATAAGATCCAGCTGGCGATTTGGTAAACAACATTTCAGGGGCCGGGCCCCTCCCACACTAAACACAATGTTGTTCACCTCGTTATCTGGAATGTCTATAAGAAATCCCACTGTCAGTTTATAAATCTCTCAGCTAGCCCACTGAAATAATCAGAAAAGTTAAATGATCCTTTACTCTGTGGTGAAGAGGAACACTCTTGGGTATAATGGGGCTCAGGCTGTGTTTCTCTCTTGAACTTAATTGTCTTCTTAATGTGCTTGGGAAGGTGAGAGAAAGGTCCTGCATGAAAGACCTAACTTAAAGTAATAAAATAAAGAGCATTCACATCTTCTTCATAAAAACATGATTTTTCTAGTTTTTATTTGTTTATATTAATTATCTAATCAGTTTCACTATGACATTTTTGTATATTATATACATATATGACCTATTACATTATATATACTTACATATTATATATTAAATTATATATTATATATAATTCTGTATATTGACTATATTATATATAATTATATATATTATATATAATGTTATATGTTCTACATAATTATATATACTATATATATATATAATGTATTAGGTCCTCTCAACCTGGACTCACTCTCATTTCCCTTTCCTACTTGCACTGTCTCCTTACTCTTCCCAACTAGTCCCAATGTCCTTTTTCTCCTTTTTTGTCTTTAAAAAGCAAAGATAACTGATTTCAACTGATGGAGATGAGTATGAGAAGACAGGGTGGAGATGGTCTTGCTATAGATGAGGAGCAGTCAGCTGAGGTGTAGGCTCTGGAGATGATGCATTCTCAAGAGCTCACTTTAGACGAGGTAATTTTTTCTTTTTTCTTTATTGGATATTATATTTACATTTCAGATTTTACTCCCTTACCCCATTCCCCCCACCACCCAGGAACCTCCTATCCCATCCCCCCTCCTCCTGCTTCTATGAGGATGTGCCTCCAACTACCCCCCCAACTCCTACCTCCCCATCCTCAAATTCCCCCCCCCCCCACACTGTGTTCAGCCTTCATGGGACCAAGGATCTCCTCTCCCACCTATGCCCAACAGGGCCATCCTCACCTACATGTACAGATGGAGTCATAGGTCCCTCCCTATGTGCTCCCAGGCTGGTGGTTTAGACCCTGGGGAGCTCTGGTTGATTGGTATTGTTGCTCTCCTCATGGGGCCACAAACCCTTCAGCTCCTTCAGTCTTCTCTCTACCTTCTCCATTGGAAAACCCTTGATCAGATCAGTGGTTAGCTGTGAGCATCTGCCTCTGTATATGTCAGACTCTGGCAGACCTCTAAGGAGACAGCTATATCAGGCTCCTGTCAGCATGCACTTCCTGTCATCCACATCAAGGCAGAGGGTTTGAGAGACCAGAGCCTCAGAGCAATGAGTAGCAGAAAGAGGGAGAGGGAGAAGGGTAAAGAAGATGAGGGGAAGAAGAGAGGGAGGATGGGAGGAAGGGAAAGGAGAGAGAGAGAGAGAGAGAGAGAGAGAGAGAGAGAGAGAGAGAGAGAGAGAGAATGTCTCAGGGCTCTTTTCTTCTGCATTTACCCAACTGGGCCCCAGTCTATAAGCAAATACTTCTTACATTCACATCAGCTTCTACTTCTGTGTAAACGTTCTCAGACAAATCCATAAATATGAATCAACCATCAGAGTGACATCTTTATATTTCTAATTTGGTAACTGAAAGCCCTTTTTAAAAAGTGAGCATCTTCTGATTTAGTTAGGAAGTGCCCATGGGCTGAATAAATGCACAAAATGGCATATGAGGACCATGGCACATATAGCTGGAGAAAACAGGGAATAAAGACTATCTCCTAACCAGCTTGACATAAAGCCCCACATTATAAATTACTATGTACTACTATATACTACTAAATACTATATACTATATTATACTATACACTATATAGTACATACTACATACTATATACTACATAATATATAGTACATATTACATACTACATACTATATTTATATACCATATACTATATATACTACATACTATATACTATATATTACATACTATATACTATATTTATATACTATATACCATATACTATATATACTACATACTATATACTATATTTATATACTGTATACTGTATACTAATTTTGTGTGTTTGATTTACATCTTCTGTATGTGACTGGTTTTAGTCAACTTCACACAAGTTAGAACTTTCTGGAGGAGGAACCTCAACTGAGAAAGTATCTCCATCCAGATTGTCTATAGGCAAGTCAGTAGTGAATTTTCTTGATTAGTGATTAACATGAGTGGGCTTAGCCCATGGGAATGGGGTGGGCCATCCCTGGGCATATGGTCTTAAGTTTTATGGAAATGCAGAGTAACCAACCAGAAAGAATAGCCCAGTAAGCGGCACTCCTCCATGGCCTCTGTATATATTCTACATCCTTGAGTTCCTGCTCTGACTTCCCTGCTGTAAGATTAAATAAGCCCTTCCTTCCCTAAGATACTTTTGGCCATGGTGCTTTGTCACAGCAAGAGAAACTCTAACTAGGCACTGCTAGCTTGCTGAATGTGTTTATCAACTGTAGGGTATTTCTGGTGTAGTCATTAGGCTCTTTTATGTATAGGACCATATCGCCTTCAAATAAGGATACATTGACCCCTTCCTATTTGTATCACCTTTATTACCTTAATTCATCTCATTGTCTACCTAAGACTTCAGTTACTATCTGAACAGGAAGTGGGAGAGTGGACATCCTTGTCTTGTTCCTGATTTTAGTGAAAATGCTTGAAGGGTTTTTTTTTTTTTTTTTTTTTTCATTTAGCAAGATGTGGGTGGTAGGTTTAGTATATATTGTCTTTATTGTGCTGAGATACATCCCATGTATTTCTAGTTTCTCAAAGACTATTATCATTAAAGACTGTTTGAGTAATAGAACATGGAGATCAAGATGGTACTTACATGGAAACTTCATTCCTACTATAGTACTGGAAAGTGCTATGTCCCTCCACGCTACCAAAGGGGAGTAATGCTGGTAATAATCAGTGTTAGCCAGCTATGAACCCTCTGAGTTACAATAATGATCAACCTTGCAATACATACCCACTGGTGCAGTAGTGACGCATAGGTCATGAAAGTAACCAACCAATTTCTGATGAGGTTTATAGTCCTCTCCAGAAGTTGACATCCATACTTGGCATTGCTATCTAATAAGAATAGTGTGGCTAGATAAGCCACTGGCCCTACAGGAAAACCTATTACTACTACTCTGCTAAATAGACACAGTGTTAAACTCACATCTAATGACTTGCTAGTATACCCATAGATTAGTGCACCTCTCCACCCTCATCAGAGAAGCCTTTGGTTTTTGTTTGTTTGTTTTACTTTATTTTATTTTTACAGTAGATGACAATTAACAAAAAGACCCACAACTAGCTAGTGTGTGTAAAGAAAAGGGGACTGTAGAAGGTTCCTTCCTAAGTGGGACATCTATAGCATAACCTCCCTCTGCCTAAGGCTCAGGGATCACTGAGAAGGGGAGACGGGTAGAAAGGTTACGAGAGCCAAAGGTGGAACTTGACTACAAAGAAGCAGTGTTTCCTGCACACAGCATGGTAGTTACACACATGAATTCATAGCCATTAGGCCATTATGCAGAACTGCACAAGCTCAAGATAGACAAACTCCCAGCATGTAGAGGAGAGGTGGGCAAGAAGTCTCAGCCTTAGTGGAGTCAGTTTTCTTTAGTGGTAAGGATCCTGGTTAGTCAACCAAATTCCACTGGAAGTTCACACATCTAAGAGTATTTGGGTGCCATAAACAATACTTAATAGATTCCTTTTTTTAAAAAAAAAAAAAGGAGAGCACAAAGTTGGGCAGATAGTGACAGAGGAGAATCTTGGAAAAGTTTAGAAATGGGAGTGACTATGATCAAAATACATTGTATAAAATTCTCAAAGAACTAATAAAATAAGAGAAAAACAACAAAAATCCAAAAACTATGAGAACATCACTTAGAGTGTACTTGAGGGTGCTGGCAATAAAGTTCAATAATAGAACATCTGTCTATCACGCTCAAAGTCCTGGGTTTTATTCCCTTCATGAAACACACACACACACACACACACACACACACACACACACACACCATATCTATCAAGAAAGGAGAAAGTGCACTATGCTGCTAGTGATGAGAAGAAAGGTTCAGTATTGACAAAACAGATATGAGCACAAGGAGACTGTGATAGAAATTGAGGCATTGCATTCAGGCTGGGACTCTAGTTCAGGGCTAATGCATGCAGGAGCCCCTGGGCTCAATCCTGAATACTGCCAAACAAACAAACAAACAAACAACAGTTTCTGAGGAGTTGCATAGTGATATATAATCACTTCCCAAAGAAAACACACTAATATTTATAGGCTTAGAATTTTCAAAACCCACTTTATTTATAGTTCTTAAGTAGTTCAATCTTCCTTCTAGCCCACTGACCAGAAGTAGGAGAAAAAACAAGGTTAATAGGAAAAGGGAGTTGTGGACCTGTTTATAAGTAGTTATTGGGGGTGATTCCACTCTTTGTTGTCAGGATACCAGCAGTCTAGTTCAGTAGCAAACACAAAACATGAATGGTAGCAGCAGAACGATCCTACAGAAGCAGCTAAGCTCCGCCAAATCGGCACAAGTTAGTGGAAGTGGCCAGAATCAGCTGGAATACCATGAGAAGTTCTTGAGCACATTTCTCTCTATGAGGTGGAGACCAGAGAAGAGCAATGAAGAACAGAGAATCATTGCATTGCATAGCAATGCAAGAGCATCCTCTAACTGTCTGTAGAGTTCTATTTATATTCTTTTTAAACATCATGTGCCCTGACAACTGTCTTGTTTTCAGGAAAATATCACATGCTATCTCACAAGACAGCTTCCAGACGAACATCAGGTGACACAACTGAGTTGTTAAAGAAACCAGAAATTTCCATTTAATATCTCTCTTTCTGTCTTAAAAAAAAATGTCTTTCTCTAACAGTAACAATCTACACACATAGAAATAGTTATGAGAACCGTAAAACTAGAACTTTACATCACATTTTAAATAATCTGCTTATGTACAATATATCAAACAATGGTAAAAACAAACTTTTTAAAATTTCTATCACAAAACAATAACCAAACAAAACAACTTTAAATTCCTGTCAAGATATAGTAAACAATATATAATTAAACAAAATAACCTTAAATTTCTATCAATATACATTAGTCTATGCCAAAGTAATATATTTAAGACTCAGTTATGTCATGTGATGTTTTTCTGGAAACTGTCTTATGGGAGGATGTTTTGCTGAAGCAGACACATAGGAGGGCATTTTTCTAAGAACAGACATGTGGTGTTTTTCTGGAAGCTGCTGAGAAAAAAAGCCATGTGATGTTTTGATGAAGAGGATGCTTGAGAGTACACATGATATTTGGAAAGGATGTGAGTACAACCTAACAGACAATGGACCGATGCTGTGTCATTGAATCGCCTTGCCACTATTTGCTGGTCTTCCTTGGGCTTTGCTGATGCCAGCATTCTGGCATTGGCGGCATTGATTTGCCTTGTCTTCTTCACTGATTTTATAAAGAGAAACACAATAAAGAACTTTTCATGATATTCAGGCAGTTACTTGCCACTTCTACAGACTCTGACCAATTGGCAGAGCCTTGTGGTTTCCTCTGAATTGAGCTGCTGTTGCTGATTCCTGAATGGTGTTTGTGAGTGGACCAAGCTACCACTGCTGATTCCTGCAAACTAAACTGCTAATATCCTGACAACGGATTCGGGAATCATCCCCAAAGAACTATCTCTAAACAGGTCCACTTCCTCCTTTGCTCTATTAAACAAAACTTTCCACTAATTCTGGTAGGTGGTGGGCTAGAAGGGAGGTAAAGTGCTTAAGAATCCTTATTAAAGTGGGTTTTCAAACAGCTAAGCTTACAGACACAAGTCCTGCTCACATCTCAATTTAGAAATCCAGCTACCACGGACAGCTGTACCCTGTAGCTGCCACAAGGTGCACGGACATGGGGTATTTCTGCCCTCAGAGGCAACCAGACAGGGAAAATAAAATTCTAGTGATGGCCTCAACACTCTAGTCAGTGAAAACACAGGAGATTTTCAAGAAGAAAAACTAGGAATTATTTTGAAAACTTGAGCTTAACAGGAGGGAAGATTTGATACCAAAGACCTATCAATACTCTGCATTTACCTGCTCATTCATTCCAGAGTGTATATTACAACCCTGAGTTCCATCCATACCCCATTATAAAAAGTAAATATATAAGTAATAAATTTATATAAATAATTTTAATACTATTATGAAATAAGACATAATAGTGTATAGAAAGAAAAGAAATGTGGATGGTCCCATAAAATAAATGGAGGTTGTTTCAGAGAATGCAATCTTTCATGAAATAGAAAGGGGAAATCGCACCCTCAGGAAGGAAACAGAAGCCTGTGATTTAAAGCTATTGTCACAGGTAAAGCTGCCATGAAGCATGCAATGCACTCTTTTCATAAACACTCTCCATGCTTGTGTGAAGATCTTATGAAGATGGGTTAAAGTTAGAGAATGATGAAATTGAGCTTCTTGAAAATTGAGAAGAAAAGTGAAAGAAAAATATGCCCTCTAAGTAATACAATAGGAGCCATTTCAAATTCAAAGGGAAGAGAAATTCTGACTCCCTCCTACTACTCTTCTGGTGAAGGTTTTCATGGACATGCTTATGAGACACACGGAAAGCACAATGAGCCCAAGTCTGCCATGAAGACTAAAGACAAAGTCGTTTTGAATAATTATGCATGAATATGCATGTAAATATATATGGGGTCTGTAACATCCTTTGGGAAAGTTCTATTTTGTTTATTTAAATTGGAAAGTGTGTGTGTGTGTGTGTGTGTGTGTGTGTGTGTGTGTGTGTGTGTGTGTGTGTGAGCTCATTTGTGTTTATATGCACCAAGTGAGTTCAGGAGCCCGAGGACTGGAAGAAGGCACTGTATCCTCTAGAACGGGAGTCATAGGAGGCTGTATGTTTCCATATGGGTGATGGAAACTGAACTTGAGTCCCCCCTAAACGCAGTAAGCACTCTTAGGCACAGACCTATCTCTGTAGCCCCTACTTTTTAAAACTTCTTTGTTGTTGATGAGAATTAAGGTCATAAGTTTCTACCATGCTGAGCATGTGATTCCAATCTGAGCTGCATCAAAAAGTTGTCATAACCCCCGGAGAGATGATGCTTATAAAAGTCTATAACAATCCTAGGACTAATATCTTTTCTACCTTTATCTTCACACTAACATATTGGTTAATTCAAGAATAGGGAGTGTACTGATTGATTAAAACATGTATGACAATATGTATGCCTTTGAACAGTGCTTCCTATCCAGAGCCCAGCCCAGCCATAGGGACGTTAAGTCTCAACATGGGAGTAGCATTTACCAGTAAAGAAAGTAAGGAGACTCTTGGGTTCTCTAGAATAACAGAACTTATAGAATGATATAAGATATAGTCTATAAGAATGCACTATGTGATGATACATATGATTTATTAGAATGACTTACAGGCTGTCGTCCAACTAATCCAACAATAGTTGACTATGAACTGAATATCCAAGAATCCAATAGTTGTTAGGTCCACAAGGCTTGTATGTCTCCGCTAGTCTTCAGTATAATCTGGAAGAATTAGACTCTAATGCCAGTGAAGGAACTGACTTGCTAGTGAGATGAGAAAATGCTGGCAGAGAACAAGAGTCTTCTTCTTGAATGCCCTTATATAGGGTTCCAGTAGAAAGCATGGCCAGATTAAAAGTGTGTCTTCCCACCTCAGAAATCTGGATTGAAAGTGGACCTTCCCACTTCAAATTAAGCAAAAATCCCCCAAATGTATGCCTTTTTGGATTTTAGTTAATTCCAAATGTAGTCAAGCTGTCAACCAAGAATAGCCATCACTGATACCTCATTTATAATTATTTCCTATTTATTGATGAAGTAGCCTCGTGAGATAGTAAAATATACATTGTAGATGCATATAAATATATGTTACATATTATTTCATGTGCTAACAAGTTCGGGACATTCTAGATATCATCATAAGATAGGCAAGGAAATGCTAGGAGTACATTTTCAGAGCTTTTAATATACTATAGCTTTGAATATACAGTTATGTAGTATATAGAAGTTGCTAAATTAAATAAACAAAAAAATCTTCTATTTTTTAAAGTCTGATCTAATTTGTTGAAAGATGCATAAATTGGATGGTCATAATAATAACTGGGTTTTCCTAAGGAATTTTGTTTGTTTAAGAATCCTTAAGACATCCTGAGGGCTGAGGAGATTGCTCAGTGTATATTAGCACTTGGAGCTTATGTTTAGTTACTAAAAGATTAGCAACCATCTACAATCTTACTACATCGATGGAGAATGTGAGGTGAAGACCAGAGAGCCTGCAGAATCTCAGGTGTGCGCTATATGCTAGTTTACACATTGCTTTAGAGTTCTTAGTCTTATAACATGTTGACATAAATGGATGGCTGTATGATTCAACAGGACAGTTCCTTCTGATAGTCACAAGTCAGTGTCTTTTGCTTCTCCAGCAGCAAATGGGTCCTTGTTCAAAGACTTCAGGGGCAAAAGTCACACATATTAGAAGGTGGTCCTGAGCAGTAACTACTATCATTCCATCAACTACTGATCTGTTACCTCTACTCAGGTCTCACTGTATTATACTGACAGTTCTATGATCCAATAAAGTTGCAAATGCTTGTATCTTACTGTCGTTATTATATGAAAGGAGAGGGAACCCTTTCTAGTAATGCAGGGATTGGGGATGAGGGGGCTATTATGGCACATTTAAATGTCCTAGTGACATTTAAAATATAAATCAAATAGGAAGAACCACATAAAATCCTTCCTAGATGCACACCATCCTGAAATTTGCCATCCATGTACCTTTCTCAGAAACTTCCTAGAAGAATTAATTTACCAAAGTAAAAGTAAACCCAGGGAAGGGTCCAACCAGAGAAATGCAGGAGTCTCAGGTGATAATCAATGATGGCCTCAAAATGGCAGCCAAATGTTTGTCATGCAGTCCATCCAATCACAGAAAGACAAGGATTCAGAAGGCTCAAGTAAGGGCAAAAAAAAAAAAAAAAAAAAAAAAATGGGTGACATTGGGCATGCGTGCCACAGCCTGCTCAGCTGCTGGGGAACCCTTTCTATGTAGAGTTCTTCGGCATCACGACTTGATCATGTACCCATAACATCAGAGAGAGCACATAATTCATTATCCAAATCCAGGGCAGCTGTCAGGGTTCATGACAGTTGAGATATATTATTCGTTAAAAGCTATTCTGGGTCACAAACAAGACCCTGTTTCAAAATTCAAACAAGAAAAATGTGAAAGAAAGTAAAAGAAGCATAGTGTCCTGTACTTGGGGTGTTGTTTAACTATCTTTAAACTCACGTTTTGCTTGGAGGTCACTGAGCAGCATATGAGAAAAGCCTGCTTCTATCCATAAGCAGAACCCATATTAAAGCACAGGGTTCCTCTCTCCTCTGAATGTCACTAACCAATGATCATTTCCATCTTTGTGATTTAAAAATGTCCAGGGTATTTGTGTATCATTCCTGTGGTCTGCTCTGTAACTGGTATCAACTCATTGGACTCAAGTTTCAAGCTTTCACATTTTAAAGGGAAGTGGGCACCAATAGGAAGGACTGATTTTTATCACCTCCCTTATTTGGTATGGTAGGTGAGGTGATCCACCTCTTCCCACCTTTGACCTGGGATTTCTTCATCTGATCAGTTTTACTGTCTTCATATTAAGAAGCCATAGAGAAAATGTATAGTCTCAGCATTCTTCAGGTTTTCTCCATGCCTACAGCTGGATTTCATGTGTGCAGCTGAGGCAGGACATATACAAAAGCCATATTTTTATCTTTGTTCTGGTTAGTTTTTTTTCAACTTAAGACAAAGTGGAATCACTTTGAAAGAGGGAACCTTGATTGAAGAATTACCTCCATCAGCTTGGTCTGTTAGGATGTCCATGGGGCATTTTTTCTTATTGAGGATTTGTATTGGAGGATCCAGCTCACTTGGAGTTGTGCCATCTGGGTGCTATAAGAAACGAGAAATCAAACTGAGCAAGCCACAGGAAGCAAGCCAAGGGGCAGAATTCAGGGTTCTGCTTCAAGTTTTTGCCTAGAGTTCCTACCTTGGCTTTCATCAGTGATGAACTTTAAAGTGTACGATAAGGCAACTCCCATCATGCTTTTGGTTATAGTGTTTACCACAGCAAGAGAAACCAAATTAGAATAATCCTCAACTAGCTTTTGCTAGTTACCTACACCCGATGATCTTCACAGTATCCTCCAAATTTCCTGGTCCGTATTCTTTCCTCTCCCATCTTTCTTATTCTACCTTCTATTCTTCTTGAAAAGACCTCTACAAGGTATTAGTTTAAGTAATACTGTACTTTGTATTATTGTTGTGGGGGAAGGTGCATAAGCTAAGGCATGAATATGAGATCAAAGGACACTATTTTCAAAGAGATCTCTCGTTATACCTTCATGTCAATCTCAAGGATCAAACTCTAATTGCCATGTTCCCATGGCAAGCACCTTTACCTTCAGAAATTTTTCACCAATCCCTTTCTTACAGACCACTGATGGAGAATAACTCTATTCAGTCTTCTGAGTGTCAAGTGGTGAATATGAGTGTTAATAAAAATTCAGTAGGAAAGAATTTTTGACAAAACAGAGACGTCATTTCAAAAGTATTTCACAAACTGGGGACGCTTGGCCTTTGGTAGGGAAGGAAAGAACAAGTCTAGTGGGGGAAGCACTGATGTACAGAGTTCCTTCCCAGATTCCCATTATGTATTTTGCAGAGGGATAGCAGCCCATTGCCCTTTTCAGATGAAATTTGTATCTGATTGAAGGTGGCAAAAGGGACTCCTTCAGGATGTTCCTCCTGTAGCTGGAACAAAGTGGCATGGGACTTCACTGCAGAGGGATCTGGGACTCTTCTTGAAAGATAATGTTTATTAGGGCTTAGTCTAGAACTCAATAAATAAATGTGACATGCTATTAATATTGTTAACAGTTATCCAAACTTAAACAAGGGAAAATTGCTCATAAGTTAATTTTAGCAGCCACAAAAATAAAATCCAAAATTATGTGATGACAAATACCATACGTCTGTCTCACCACATGAAGCCCAAATGACTTCATGGCTGGCTTGCTGCCATGTCTGAGCTTTCCTGTAGCTCCAGGAACCTGTATGGAGTGTGTGGATGTACAAATTCCATTTGTTTCATGTAAGAAGAGAAAAGATAAGAGCCTGACCAAAGTCTGTCTCCTTGCCATGGGACGGATATCCACTTTCTTTCTGAAGAGTTAATTAGTCACCTATATTCTCTACTATACTGGGAACCATTTAAGGTAGAATTTACATCTTCCTCCTATGGTTACTTTAAAGCATGTGAAAGAAAAACCTGAACTAGATGTGTCAGAAAGCAAATGAAGACAGCAAAGTAAACATGCTCACATCTTCAGTAAAAGGATACTGCATGGACCCAGCCCAGGATAGATCTCACTAAATAACTGATCGATTAATCAACACAGGATGTGAAGATTACAAAGCACTGTGTAAACCACACAGTCATGGGGGTCAAGTGGGAATTGGCCGTAGCTTCTAAACTAGTGCTCTAGTCCTTTAAATCTCTTCCAAGTACAAAATGAAATATTTTATGATAGCCAGAGAAGCAGATGAACCACTTACGTAGTTCATGCGACAATGTTACTCACCACGCATAAGAAACGTTTTGCTATTTTGTCTTCATAGCATCCGCCTTATGCCAAATAAATAAATTAATTAAATAGAGAGCTAGAGAATGGAGTGCAGGTCTTACACATTGAAAAGAGTTAAATAGAAGATATCCTGGGATACTTAGGATAAATACCTTATTGTTGACAGATATAGAAATAGTTGCTGCTGTTAAGTGAAGATCATGAATCTGTAGAACAATGCAAGACATTAAAGGCCTTTTTGTCAAATCTCCCAAGCACTCCCCCAGAGAGCCTATCAATATAGCTTACACATACTTAGAGCAAGGAGCTGTAGGGTGATCAGGCTATTCCTTGTTCTAAGCGACTACAATGAAGTAGTGGCTTTCAGCCTGAGTCTTGCCCTGAATGACTTTATTCTACAAGCAGCACGTGGCTTCATATTGAGTGCAAATTCAGAAGCACGATGATGCATCCTGTTGTGCACATGGATGCTATCACTTGTCCAGCACCAGTCATGAGGCACATACTGATAACTTATCCTTTCAAATATACAGTCTAATGAATGTATCAAATTCCATTGGAAACACATGATTACATGGGTATATTAAAAGTGTATCAGATGGGGGTGTGTGAAACCTTATTGAACACATTCGACCACATTCCTGAACAAGGACATATAGCATGGCTATGGTTATGGCCTACCAACATATCATGAAGAAAGATAGAAAGGTGTTGAAAACGAAAGGAAAGAAAAAGAAAGGACATCCCTGACTCTTCCACTGATTGAAAGTCAAAAATACTCCATAACAAACAACGACAAAATTGCCAACAAAGATGTGTGTTTTCCTAAAGACACTTCAAACAAAAATGCTAAAACCATGAAATCAAGATCTGGGCTTGTGATCAAAGTTGTAAATTGGGTTACAATTTGAATATTGGTTAGAAGTGGTATTACATTCACTCAGGTCCTCTCTACTTCTGGATTGCAGACAAATCTCCTTATTCACTTTGTTGCTCAGGATTTTCAGTGGCCACCCATAATCCACAGCAGAGATTTTTCAAGTTAGTTGGAAAAGAGGAGGTGCTGCATCAGTCATCTGTGACATTTTTCCAATCACATGGGGTAACCACGTGTATTTGGAATAGGTTGCCATGTGACTCTTCTGTTTTGTTCCCTGAGTCTTTGTCCATTTATGAATGACTGGTCTGCAGAGTAAACCCAAATCATAGTATAGGAAACTGTAAATGCATGGTTCATGCTTTTTAAGTTTCACAATTTATTCTTGTCCCACCTTTATGTACAGAAATAGCAAAGAAATTACTGTTTTGTGTCCAATCCAGGACTGTTTGGAACAATCATTCTTCTCTTCTATATTTCTTAGTGATTTTTCAAAATTTAGATTTGATTTTGAGAATATTAGATAGTATGAAATACAAATAATACATTTGCAAATAATACATTGTATAAAAGTAGCTATTCATATTATTTTCAGGTTTATTTATTCTAGGTTAAGAGATATTTCATGATTGGGACTATTTATTCTTTGTATCCCTAAGGTACATTATAAGGTCCAGTATATAGTGAGCTCTAAATAAGATTTGTTAATATTGAATAAAGAAAATAAAGAATAATCGATAAGGTTTAAGCTGTCCTTTTATTTCATTTTGTTTCCAATGATGTTTCAGAAGTAAAACCAATTTAAGAAATCATGCATAGATCTGTGAGGACAAATTGACTTATTCAATACCAAAAGTGATATCTATGTGTACGTAAAAATAATAAAAAAAAAAAATGCTAAAACCAACAAAGGAACCATGCTTGCTCATATCTGGTAAGCTTTGCCTTCAGAAATACCCATAGCCCTCCTCTCTTATACATAAACCTAAACCATACTGCTGCCATTTTCTTTAAGGACTTGTCCAGCATCTGCAAACGAAGGAGGAAAATCACAGATGAAACCAGCCCTGCAGCATAGTAGCTGAGGATTTCCAAGAACTGTAAGAAAGTAAATTTTTGCTGTTTTATCCACCTTGTCCTGAAAGCAGCCACTGTAGTGCAGAAAGATACCCAAAAAGTCAGAGACAACTCTCAGGCAGGCCATAGACTGATTGTAACGTTTCCATGTATATAAGCCTAATGACATCAAAAGGTGATATGTGCACCAAGGAAAAATGTACTACCCATAGGCTCAGTTCTGCCAATTAGGTTTCTATAGGCACACAGATTTCTGAATACCACTTTTTTTTTTTTTTTGTCAGAAAAACTGCCCCATCATTCAGTGAATTCCAAACACAAATCTGCATGTTAAAAACTCAGGAACAATCATCTGCTGATTTTATTCACAATTTAGTAGCTTAGATACCTGCACCATCCATTCTTGGGCTCTGTCTCTTTTGTGCCCCATGAAAATTATAGTTAGGTCCTAGGGAATAGGACGCAAAAAGATATTCTAGGACCATTAATCTACTAAGAATGAGTCCTGATTGCTTGAAGTGAGGAGGAAATTTTGTTGCAACTTAACAAACGACTCTAAAACTGTGTTTCAGTTATATAGCATTTCTTAAAAATCAGTGAGATGGCAAACTGATCACTAATAAAGTCCAGGAAACTGTCAAGTCATTGCCATCTATCTCTTAACTACTGGAGAAAATAGCAAGCACTTGGTGTAAGGCATTCAAAGCCCTGAAGGTCAGAGGGAACAGGGGTTTTGCAGTAAGTAACAGAGGAACAAGTGGTCAGGAGAGAAAGACTCCACCCTACACTGGGTTTAATGTACTCTCCCTACATACCTTCTTGCAGGGATATACTGCAGGCTTTGTGGTAGCATCTACAAATATGCTTAAGATCTCTCTATTAGTGATTTGTAGCCAGTGGGAGAATTGCGTTTGACCTAAGGAATAGCCAAGCACCCTGGCCATTAGAACTTTACTGTTGGGTTGATGTGTGTCCCGAGTCTGTCCTGATACGGGGCTAGTGCCACTCGGAGAAGACAGAGGCTCAGGAAGTTTGACTGTGCTCTCACCGCGCCGGTTGGGCATCAGGCTAGGTGAAGCTGTGGGACACCACTCCCGGGTGCAGGAGCACAGTCTAAGGTCTCATGGGGAGCCAGAGCTAGCTTGTCTGGTTCTCAGGCTTTTGGGCCTTCAGGCGTCATTCAGGGGAGCCCAGAAAAGCCGATAACAAAGTGGGGGCATATGGGCTGGATTGGCCCTTGGCCAAAGGGGAGAAAGGGGAGACGAAGCTCCAGTTATGTCCCATGGGGGCTGAGAGTTCTTGGCTTGGTCACAGCTGCTTGCTTGACTTGCTTGGGTTGGTAGTCTTTCTGACTGGAACGCAGAGAGGTCTTCTGTGGGAGTTTAGATGGCAGCTCTATAGATGAAAATGTTCTTCATTGTTCCCCATGGTGAATTCCAATGAAAGAAAAACAGTCCATGATCTTAAGGTGCTTATTGTCATGGCAGAAAGTGAATGAGAAACTGTACCTCAGTTTTTTCAGGGCGGGCCTGAGGTTAAATACCTTTTGCAAGGAGGGTCTGGGAAGGAATGCTTAATTGGCTATGCCCCTCTGGCCTTTAGGTACCTCATTAATATGGAGGTCTGTCTTTGAGGCTATGTGACCTGTAGTCATACTTTTTACCTGTGGAAGAGATAGGGGGCATTTGTCCTACATGACTGAAAGACACAAATCTATGGAGGGCTGTGGCCTCACATCAGGAGCCTGGAGTCTGGGAGCGTGGCAAATGCCTACCATCCCTTGCAGGGGACCCTATCGGGTCACCTGCTGGGTCACCATGATTTCAAACCTAGCTCAACCAGAAATCAGGCTGCCTTTCATGATCCTACAATTCCCTCTTTTACTTTTTTTTAAAGAGAGGGGTCACTAGAGTGACTGTGTCATTTGTAGTGAAAATTTTGGGTGAGTTAGAAGTATCAAAAGAAAACACTACACAGATAGCTGGAGACCTATATCAACATGACAGGCTTTTTTTTTTTTTTTCTGTGCTGTTTGGGATCTGAAATGACCGCTAAAGTACATCAGCAGAATACTGAAGGTTTGATATTCAGCCTCTGGAACTACTGAGCGTGGTGTGACTTTTAGGAAGTAGGGTCTGGTAGAAGGAAGTTAGCTTATCAGGAGCATGCTGTCGAAGGGAATAGTGCTGACTCAGCCTTCTCTTCATCTCTTTGCTCTCTGTGGCCGTAATGTGAGCAGCATTGTTCTACCATGTATTCCCACAGAACGTCCTGCCCCAACAAAGACCAAAGGCAACTGAGCTAGCCAATCAAAGCTAAAATCTCTGCAAATGTGAGTCAATATTAAACTTCCTTCCTAATAAGTTGATTTTGGGTTATTTCTGTCGGCGAGAGCAAAACACACAACCCAGAGCAAACACACAACCCAGTGTGCCACAAAAAGCTCCTGTCTCAGCCAGTTTCCTATTTCTGACAAAATAAAGCGTGTAGGTCTCATGGCTCCCGAAACCTAAGTGGTAAATCTGGCTCCTGGAGGCAAGTAGGAGAATTTCTTCCTCTGCAGCTGCCAAAGCCCCACACCCACACAGTTAGCTGTGGCCCCCACACCCCCTAAACTGGCAATAAAGACAGGACTTCTCATTTTCTTCCTAGCAATGACCTCAGCCTCCCACTGGAGGGTCCTCTTGAAAAACTTCATCCAGCAGGAGGCTTGGATAACCTCTTTCTGTTTTTTGTTTTGTTTTTGTTTTTTGTTTTTTGGGTTTTTGTTGTTGTTGTTGTTTTTCAAGACAGGGTTTCTCTGTGTAGCCCTGGCTGTTCTAGAATTCACTCTGTAGACCAGGCTGGCCTCGAACTCAGAAATCCATCTGCCTCTGCCTCCCAAGTGCTGGGATTAACAGCATGTGCTACCACTGCCCGGCTTGTATAACCTCTTTCTGTGAGGGAGATTGACAAGCAGCTGCTAGTCTCCCTGTGCACTCATGTTGAGCTCCTAAGGACAAGGTAAAGGACGGGTTGGGTCTATGGAGTTCTGTTCCAAAAGGACAAGGATGATTCAAGAAGATTTGTTTTGCTTACAGTACCGTCTTCCACTTTCTCTTTACACACTCTACATGTTCTACATGTGGAACCGGGCCACCACATGCTGTGCTGAACCCGACCTGCTCTGATCTGAAAACATCCTTGTCCCTCAGTGAAGTCTGAATTTGGCAAGATCTAGCCCGAAGTCTAGCACCACCTGGCTTCCATGCCAGGGACTCTACTTCTGCATCCAATCCACCCTGGCTTCTTTATCTGACTTCAGTGGGTACTTAAATGACCTTGAGTTTCAGTTTTATGGGGACACCACAACTCAAGAAATACTGTTTTGGTTCAATCAGTAGATAGTTTAGTAACTAAAAACTATGCACACAGAAAATAAGCTGAGAAAACTGCCATGGTTACCTGTACCCAGCATCCCATTTGCTCCCAAAGAAGCCCTTGCCTACGTGGCATTGCCTGCAGAGAAGAGCAAGGCACTCGCCAGTCCCAAGCAGGAGGCAGGGGAAGGCGGAGGCGGAGGTAATACTTAAGGCCACCAGAGGTTTGGGATTTAGATAAAACATTGACAGAGCTGCTTACCATGTGCTGGCTTTCCTCTCACTTTGCCGACTTGAAATATGTCAAATACCCAATAGAGTGTGCATGTGAGCCTCCAGCCATAGATTCAGGTTTGTTTTCTTTCTTTCTTTCTTTTTTTTTTTTTCTTTTCTATTTGGATCAAAGCAGAAAGGAAGAAAGAGAGAGAGAGAGAGAGAGAGACGAGAAGAGAGAGAGAGAGAGAGAGAGAGAGGAAAAAATATTAATATGCTTGCTGATGGTTATGATCAATGCACCTGATGCAACTGCTGGTATTGGTCTCTAAATATTACGTTCTGCATATTCTTCTGGCATACTGCTGGTGCGCTTAAAAAAAAAAAAAAAAAATGAGGCAGAGAAATAGAAACTCCTTGTGTTGGTATTGACTCCATTTCAAGAAAATGGAGTGACTATGGGGTTTCTGCCTCTATCCCCTTCCTTCCTCTTAAGGAAGGGCCTGTCTGTTAATGTAAGGCAGTTTTGCATTAGAAATTTCCATTAGAAATGGAAGTCAAAGCTCTTCCTTGGGGGTAGTTACTAAATGAACTGTGATGTGTGGTTTGTTTGTTTAGTCATACCCGCACTGCCAGAGATGTTGATGGTGTGAAAAATAAATGACACAGATTGGTGAGCCCCACATGAAAGGTTCATACTTAATGACACCGCGATAAATAAATTAAACTAAGACAGTGGGATGCGTCCTGATTAGTGTTTGTGTGAATGTTTCATGAGCAGTAAAGTAGAAGCATAATAAAATATCATAAGTTTAATGACAGATTTGAAAGATTGTTTTTCTCTAAAAACTTTCTATCTGTGATTACCAGTTTTTCTCACAGGAATTTTTTTAAATGATAGCTTTCCTTAAAATCATCAATCTATGACAGAGGTCTAAAATAATGCTATGTTGATCTATTCCTTCATTTCATAACCATATTTAGGGTGCAAATAAAAACTCTTCACTTCACAAACTGAACATATGAAAGTTTAATTGTCTTAACCGTGGAAATGTGTAACATGCTGCCTGTTGGCCAGTTGGAAAGGCAGGTGCTGCCACCTAGTGCCCATTTAAGGGATGTGGCAGCCTGCCTGCAAGACCAGAAGAATGTCTTCTCAATCCTCTAACTACTGGGGAAATGGCAATAAAATAGTCTCCTCCACTTGCAGGAATGACATCAATTGTTACCATAAGATGCTATTGTAAATACAAAGAGAGAACCATG